>NC_133933.1:8603174-8903174 GCF_031877795.1 Strix aluco | reverse complement strand
AAACCCTACTAAATTTAGATGTCTGTTCCTAAAACGTTGTTTGCACTCGTTCCCTGGGAAGATGGAGGCGGCTGATAATTTGGCTAAATTATGCGTTTGAGCCCAATGGTTACAAATGAAAGACTCGAATTCGGCAGATTTATTCGCTGCTGCTGAAATTTCTCGGTGACGACGACTCAGACCAGCTCCTTCGGGGAGCAAATCAAGGGGCAAGGCGGCACCCACAGGTATTTACATGGACCAAACCGCACCGTTACAGCTAATAAAATGATGCATCGGTGACTTGGTGGGAGGTTTTGCTGGTCGGGTAGGGACCAGCTACAGAGGGCAAAGGGCCTAAAGCAGCCCCTGAGGTGCTTCATGCCCCAGGTAGTCATCACCTGAGCGTAAAGACCAATAAAAAGAAAATTATTGCTGTTATAAGATAAGCTGTGAAGGATGTAGGGTGGATGATGCTGGGTCATGGAGGGTGTAGTGTGCTCGCCCCAGACCCGTGCTTTGAGCATCCCTGATGCAAGCCGGCTGCTGCGGTGGTGTAAAATATCCCCCTTTCTCAGCGGTGTCAGGGTGCGATAGGCAGCGAGTCTCTGCTGAGTGTTGGCATCCTCCCATGCGCACCAGTCACAGGATGTGAAGGGGAAGTTTTGTAATTTTAAATTTAAAAAAAAAAAATAAATATAGGCTCTGACAAACAACGCTGCCTCTTCGCAAAGTCTCGTTAGCAGCAGTTCTTCGCAGCAGCAAACCTCTGCTTGTTTTATCAGTGGCAGAACCTCCTTTCCTAGAGGAAAGAATATTTTTTGTGAAGATAATTCAGCTGATATGGCAATAGCTCAGAGGGGCAAAAAGGTGCAGACCCCATAGCATGCCTCCAGCAGCCCTCTGCATGGGGCATCACTGACCGCTGCACCAGGGAGGGGTTCACAGTGCTGGGCAGAAGAGCAAAAGAAGAGTTGAAAGAAATTCTGCCAACTATGAAAAATAAAAAATAAAATCCACCCAACAGAAACACCACCCTTTCTCTTGCAATGACAGTCAGTAATTGCCGAAACACAGACAGCCTTAGAGAAAAAAAAAAATAAAATTTATATTTAGAAACCAAAATATTTCAGGCAAACAGAAAGCAAATTGCACAAGCCACTGTCCTCATGTTGTGTGTCGTTTCCTCCCCCCCTTCCTTTTTTGCCTCTGAAGTTGCGCCACTAAGAAATGTATTCCCATTTTTACAACTCTGGCATAAAGGCAGACAAGTGGGAATGGGGAGGAAAAAAAAACAAACCCAAAAAACCCAAAACAAAGGACGTGCGAGTGCTTTCATTTATTTTGATAATCCTCCTCCTGCTCCAGAGCGTTTTGCTGTCTTTGTCAAAGTGAATGACAACAATTTGGCCAACTCTCTCTGAGCTGCACTCAACAGTGACAGGCAAATTATCAGAGGCCCTGCACTCCTTATTATCAGAGGAGAAGTCATCAGGAGGACGTGCGGAGGATCCCTCTCCCCTGTCACTATTTGTCAGTGGGACAAGGGCCACTGCTATGGGTAGCTGACAGGTAATTTCAACAATAACAATTACTCCTATTACTGGTGTCATAAACAATTCGCCCAAGGCATGACAATAACAAAGCTTTATAATTCAATGCCATATAAATAAATGCCAGCAGGTAACAAGTAATTTAGCTCCAATCAGGCCTCGGCCCTGGCATTAATATTGTTATTGCAAGAAAATGGAAAATTGAAAAAATTCAATATGTTAATGAATTAAGAAGGGTTCAAAGGCTAAGGGAGGGGAGGAGTGATCTGGGAGGGAGGAAAAAACCAAAAGCAAAAGAGACAAAATCATGCTTTCACAACCGGCACAATATCGTGTTCGTACAACCTTATAACTAGTTTTTGATATAAAATGTGGTCTTGCTATGCTGCCTTTCAGATCAGGGCAAAACACGTGCAAGAACCTGAATCCCACCCCTTGCCTCCACATACCACACTGCGAACAACGTGCATGAAAAAAAATAAACTTAATTTAATAGCTTTATTATAAAGAGAATCGTATTTGAAACATTATGCAAGACATAGATTTAACAAAGGTTAAAGGTTTATTTGCAACTCCATTGCTTTATTGTCTACTTCTTGCATTCCTTTAATCTTTTTCAAACAAGCTCTGTTAAATCATTGATCCTTAGTTATCAAGAAGGAGGATTTTATTTTACTTTTTCTCTCCCCAAAAGCCCTTCATAGGCCACAACACCCCCAACCCTCTTATGAAAATGATGATCAGTGGCAAACGAGCCGGAGTCCAATATTTCCAAGTCCAACTTCTTGATCAACACAATTTGTAATTTTACTATTTGTCCAGCAAGACAATGTGGCATCAGGCTGACAGCAGTAAAAGAATTTGAAAATCTCTAATTAGGAGAGCTGCGGAGCAATTAACGCATGTCAAATTTCACTTCATCAAGTGCCACTCTAATTTTCCCACTAAAAATTAATGGACTTTTTTTTTTTTTGTATGTGTGTGTGTGTGTCCCCTCAAGGCAATGTTGATTCAAATCTGCTCAAGATGCAGCGTTGCACAGCTAAGCATCTTCTTGATTACAACCCGCCACACTTCTAACTGCTTTCATTCTTACTGCCACAGATACTTTGTCAACAGTCAAATTACGCCATGCTGATAACAATGCATAATGGTCTTCCTCAAAGGAGGCTCCTGTCATGGAGCAGCCTTTCATAAAAACCGACCGGTTTCTTCTCTGGGAAATAGATCTGGCTGAAAAAATTAAGTTTTTGTGGTTTCAGCATTGGTTGCAATGTAATTTTCTTTTTCTTTTCTATTTTTTTTCTTCTCCCCCTCATGCTATAATTTATTTATTTTTGAGCTCATCTGAAATTACGGCAGGGAACTGTTTGAAGAGCTATACAGAATGGAAAATATTTATAGTCACTGTTTGTACAGGCTTTGCTTAACCACTTTGCCCCAAGACATTTTCAAGAGCAACATCCTCCTTCCAATACCACTCATTTCTTTTTTCTTTTTTTTTTTTTTTCCTTAAGGTACAGGGCAGCATCCTGCACTCTTTGCATAAGCACAAGCCCCGCTGACGTCAATGGGAGTTTTGCCGGAGCGAGGGCTGTGCGCCTTGGCCCTCTGCTATAAACACATTGGGACTTTCTCTTTTAATGGATGGTATTTAGATTCTGCGCGGGGCTTGTTTAACATGCACGTTTGCCAGAGTCCTCAAACATCGCGGGGCACGCAAGACAAATTGCCTTTTTGTCAGAGCAGTGTGGAGGGCAGAAAAAAAGGCACTGAGCTATCCCAGCTAGTTTTTACCTCCCATTCCTTGCTCCCCACTTTTTCTGGGAGATCAATAACAGCAAAAGCCAGAGGGTGTCATGGGGCAGGATTTCTAACAAGCAGAAAGGGAATTAATAACATACTTCAAAGATTTTTTTTTTTTCCCCCTTTAAATTTCAGAGTTTAAATATAGTTGTCTGCTCACAAACTTGGGGAGAAAGGGGGGTTAGCACACACAGCCCTGTCAATCGCTGGACTTACTGCTGCTAACCACCCCAATGATACAGGTAGGGCACGTACGCCTTGGAGTGCGTGTGTCTGTGTATGCTATAAAACAAAGCCAAAAACACACGTTGCCTTTTAACTGAGCTGTCTTTCCATCAATAACTTCTTTCTTGCCGCAGATAAATGACTGATGTTGCAGCACCAGGTAACATGGGCCCTGCTCCACCCTATACTTTCCTATATAGTCCCTGTTTATACCCACCCTCTCCTTTCCGGGAATTAACGTTTTGCAATTAACTCTCTCCTGTATATTTAGAAATGTGAGATTTGGGGTATTTGGTTACTGAAGTCTGGATCTTCCCCTCTTTGTGTCCTCCAGCTAGGATGGAGAAACGAGTCTTCCTCTAACGACACAGCCCGGTGCACGCGCGGTCCTCGAGCATCCCCAGACCGATGGCACGTCAGCCACTAGGCCTGCAGGTTAATACATGTGTAAGTGCACTTTTTTCTTTCTTGTCCTTCCCTAAGCTTTAAAAATTTTAGTGCTGCTTTTAAACAAAGCAGAGATTACATACTTTGCCTCAACACCCCCTCCTTTTTTTTTTTTTTGGGGGGGGGGGGGGGAGGGACACAACACCAGAAAAATGCTGTCATAAAAATAATAGGCAGAGGCGTAATTTAAAGAAAGAAAGAAAAATGTGATTATATAACACATCCTGCAGTAATCAATTTTACCTCCAATATCTGCTTTTGTTTTCAAAATGCTAAATAAACAATACATAATGCATCCCTCATCAGCCAAAACCATGAGGGCTCTGTGCTCAAATAACAGGAAACATATTCAATTTTCCTAACAGAAGACAGTTCATTAAGCTGTGCCACATCAAATAAAACTTTAATTTCTCCAGCATCAGAGTCGCAATGAAAGCAATTGAGGAAGATGAGCCATATGGTACTTCTATCAGCAAACACATATTGCTCATTCCCCCAAAGTTTTCTAATTCTGCTCCCCAGACCTGTGTAATATAGATAATGTGCTCTGAGCGCAGCAACCATGAGCTATCTGGTGTACACTTCTAATACTGTATTTAATGGGAAATAATGAATCATAAAAGCCTGCAGAAGACGGCTTTTGCTAACCTAAATCTCAGCTGTAATTTCATTGTTCTGTGCCTAAGATGCTGTTTGCCCTTTTCAAACAACAGCAGTTGAACATAATTATGCTGCTACAAACCTAGGCTGCAAAAAGAAAACCTTCCTAATATAACCAAGTTTTTATTAACTCTTGAAATCCTGAGCTTGGGGCAACTGCAGGCAGAGGGCTGCCTGTCAGGTTTTAGGGTTCATTAAAGCACACGTACGCGTATATCCCGATTTCCAGTGCGTAGCCCCACAAATTAAATTGATGACTCTCACATCGGACCAAAAATGCAACAGGAGAAGTCTATGAAAAATTAGGAAATCTGCTTGACATCGGGAAATCTGACACTTGTCTGCTCTAACATCTGTAAGTGCCAAAGCCGTATAACCTAGTAAGAGGGGGAGGGTTTTTTTTCTTTTTAGAAAGGTAAGTCTATTTTTCTTCTTCTTGCCAGATATAAAAATCGTGGTTAGTGCCTTGAGTAAAGGGCCCTCTAAACTTTATAGTGTTTATCCTCTGTTTATAAATCCGTAATGATCTATTTAATGATATCATAAGGTTAAGAGTTAAACAGTACTGTATTTTCTCTTCCTTTTTCTCCTCTGCCTCTTAGAAAGTAACCTGTGTATCTCCAAGAGACGGTCGGGGTTGTTTTCTGAAGAAGCCTATAGGTAAAGGACATCTATACATTCACACAGGAGGATTCATAAAGGCAGAGACAAGAACATAAAGGTATTATTTTGACATGATGAGCCCTGCTTGGAAAATGTCTTTGACTCATCCAAAGTAAGCCTCTTTCTTTCCTCTCCCCCCCCCCGCCGCCCCAAATACGGGGCTAATTTAAAACATTGTCTAGATATGCTACTTATACATATTGAAAACATATTTTAGTGGCTGTGTTTGTTTTGGCAATATATGAACCAAAAAAACCCAATTAAATTAAAAAGAGCGACTTTTAAAAGTTAGAGATTGCCTTTTAAAAGCTTATTAAAATCAGCATGTTAGATGTCTGTCTTTGAATTAGCTCAGAGGCTTGATTGCTTTCATTAAAGCTGCCTGTTTGGGTGCTGCTTGGTGAATGTTCAAGTCTGTTTTTTTCCCCCTTTCTCCCCCCTGCCCCGAGCTGCTTCTCGCTACTTGTCAACTTGGATTTTCCCTCCAAATTTAAAAGCAAAACTCCGACCATTTTCAGAGAAGCAACAGCCATCCCCCCTTGCAAAACATCACAACAAAAATCACCAGCAACCCAAGCCAGAGAGAGACCAACAGGTAAAAAAATATTTTAAAAAAAGGTAAAAAATAACCCACCCAAAACCACCCGCCCTGACCAAACCAAACCCCCCCCCCCAAAACACCACCCCAAGCCACCAAAAAAACCAAGCCATCACATTGCTCATAGCCCATGAATGCTTTAAAAACAAATGTTTAAACAGGTTTTTTTTTTTTGAAGCGATGGCAGAAAACCTCTGCATGCTCCGATGGGTTACAATAACAATGCTCTATTGCAATGTAAAACAAGCTGGAGGAGAAAAAGGTGCTTTTTGTTACCATTTTATCAAAGCTGTTCATCTTCTAGCTGCAGGCAGCATTTTGCTGGAATTGCAGATATTTCTCTGTCCGGGCTCCTTTGTTTGTGCATCTCATTTGCATATATTTATCTCCAGCTGAGGGTGCTTTCAGCTCATTAAGGCCTCCCCTCGCATTATTTCATAAGCCAGCTGCTAGGAGGGATTTCACCTGTGGTGACTGAGAAAAGAGGGGTGAAAAAACCAAATTCTTCATAAAAAAAAAAAACAACCAACAACCAAGGAAATCTTCTGACTCTCTTCCCCTATAAATGGGCACCATTTGTGTTAAACAGCCTCTTGTCATGATAGATGCCTCCTGGGGTCAGGGGGGAAAGTTGATTTGAAGGTCAGCAGTAAAACAACAGACAAACCAGACGCCAAACTGGTTCCTTAGCTGTCGGTGGGAGCAGCGGTACAACCAGGTCTTGAACCTTTTTCAACCTCTAATAAAACAGGGGAAGAATCTGAAGTGGAGCAACCAGGCCCCAGAGGAAAAAAAACCACAAATAATATCAATATCGAGCAGCAACGGGAAACAACGGGGCAGCTCTCGGCGTTACGGGCACGCTGCTATTGTTTCAAGAGCCAGGGAATTAATTCCACTTATTTATTTAAGGCGTGTCAACTCGCTGCCTAAACCTGTTTCGGTGTCAAGATGAATAAAACTTTTATGGCTCATAAAATAGAGCCATTCATCTCAATGGTCTTTGTGGTGCCTGGGTTGTTTTTTTTTTCCCCTCTCCTCCTGGCAGGCTGAGCTGGGCCGAAATCTTGGCGTCCCGGTGCTACCAGCTCACTCGTAGGAGCAAAGAAAATTTGGACAGGGCATCACAAGCTAAACTTCTGGGTTTGATTACAGATGGTAAACGTTAATTCATCATAATCACGCACACCCCCCCCCTGCCCTTTATCCCCATCCTAAAACCTACAATGAATTTACGTCATCTATATGGAGCTTTGGACCAACAGGTAATAAAATACAATAAAGCGTGCTTTTTATCAGGAAAAAAAAAATCCCATTAATTATAGTTCATGACTACTCTAAACCAAATGTTCAAATAGTAGTTGGAAATGATGCATAAAATCTCAGCATGTTCTGATAGGTTATAGAGTCAGTGGTTTATTGCAATGTAAAACAAGCCACAGGAAGAGAGGGTGGTTTTGTTTACCATTTTCATCAAAGCTGTTCATCATGTTGATATACTTATGCTATATCGTGACCCCTACATACGTTGCATTTCATTTATTTATTTTCCAGGTTGTTGCCACTTTTGCTGCCTTTGCCTCGGAGAAGTCGAGTAATTCTCCGGCCCCTTTGAAATATGTCTCGTCTGCACCGAATTTCTGCCGACAAACCATCCGATAGATATAGACGTAAGAAATATTTATTATCGTCAAGTAAGGTTTTCTTTTTACTTAATCTGAGGCAATTAGTACCTGAATAAACACAGACTAAGTAATCTACCTCCTCAAAAGGTAATTAGACTTGAAAAGAGCTGTTTGGCTCTACCCAAGGAAAGCACAGCTCTGATTAAAATGCTTTGGAGATTCATTCTCATCCCTATTCCCTTTTGCCCTGGAAAAGCTTTTATAAAATCCCTATAACTTCTAGTTTCGCCCCATGCCAAACCCGGGGGCCGCTCTTGGCTGTTGCCGCCCTCTCCCCCCCACCTCCCCAAACTTTAACCCCGCTTCTCATTTTTCTTTGCCTCTAATCTAATCGCTAATTCCTTGGCTTGGCCAAATAGTTAAAAATGTTAAGTGCTGCTCGCAATTCCTGCTTGCCTCCCCCTCGTATCTGTCTCTGTTTATGGAACGGGCCCTGGTTTCCTCCTGCTCTTGTTCAGCTGTAGGTCTGCAGGTCAGGAGACTGTAAATACACACAGCACTGCCCCAACCCATAAATCTGAGCAAAGGGCAGCCTTATATATTCAGATAAGGGATGCAAGGGGCGGGGGGGAAAGAAAGGAAAAAAATAAAAGAAGAGAACTCTGTGGGGAAGGAGGCGCTTTGCTAGAGACAAAACCCAAGGTGCCAGCAGGCGCTGGGGGTGAGTTCTGTGGGGCAGAGGGAGGGGAGCTCCTGCTATCTCCCAGGATGTGCCAGCGAGAGAGGAATCTGAAATGTTCGCCCTTCTCCCAGCCCTCCTTGTTTATATATAAATTGTTACAAAATGCATTTTATTACCTTTGGGGCAACAAAATTAAACAAGAGATTTCAATGGCTTTCTTTCCTCCAGACCTTTGTTGGTCTATTTTCTCTCCCCCCCATTTTATTTCCAGCACCTCTGAAGCTTTCAAGGGAACAGTCCCCCCTGTTATTGCTTCTCAGTTCCAAGGTCTTAGAATAAATAACATTGTTATTACTCACTTCACCAATTTCCAAGAAGAAATATTGCTGCAGCAAATGCGAGCAGCACTAATATTTGCAAAGTGATAAATGGATTGTTACATACCTTCCCGTCTGTGTGGCCTCCAGCCATCCTCTGGCCAGCTACATCCCTCCTCGAGGCGGGAAGGGAGGGTGCCTTTGAACTTAGCGGGATCCAGACACTTAGTGCCTTGCACAAGAGCCTGCCCCCAGCCCCCTCCCTTGTCCTCAGATGGAGAGAAAATCTTTAATGGCAAGACCACGCCGGACGTGGGACTGGGACCAGGAAGAGCAGGAGCCATGTACTGGCACCAAACAGCCAAGTGAAAAGGCTTCTGGCACACCAATATGGTGGGTTTTGTTAGTGTTGGGTCCTGCAGGGAGGGGGGAGAGAGTCTTGGGACGTCCCCATGGTGCTGTGGTTAGCCCACTGCCCTCCCCAGCCCCCGCCAGTACTGGCACAGCCACTCCAGTGTGGGGTACCACATCCCTGGTGCCACAGTGAGAGACACCTGCCCTTCTATGGCTGCCAGCATTGTGAAAAGTGGAAAGAAAAAGGATTTCAGGGGAGAAAAATTTTTCAAATTCCTCCCACTCTGCCCCCAAAATGTCCCCAGTGCCTGAATGGGAACCACAGTGAATACCTGAGGTACCAGTACAGATGCTCGGTTGGGTGAAAACTGGAAAGACGTATTCCCAACCTCCACCTCCCTTGCTGTTCATTAAATCTCATTAATATGCATCAAATTATTGGCAAACTTTCTCAATCAAAGCTGAGGTTAGGGAGGTGCTGAGGTGGGGAGCAGTCTGCTGGCGTCCTCACCCCAAACCTGGTGGCTCACCGCATCATTGCTGAGCTTAAAAAGAAGTAGCAATCAGAAAATTCACACTGAATATTTAAAAAAACAATAGAATTCTGGATTTATTTTTTTAAGCAGCAATTTTATCTAGCTCTGAGACATGGTTTGAGCTCCTCAATTTTATTTAAAACAAAATTTCCAAATCAAATTATTCCTGGGACACAAGTCATGCTGAAAAACACTGAATGTGTGGCAATTAAAAATGAAGAAAAACATTTTGCTTCAAACCCACAAAGAGTAACCTGCTGACATTTCTTAGACTGAGCCTGTTCTGTTTCCAGGCTATGGTCCACAGAATAGGGGCTGGAAGGGTTTGAATTCCTTGGCCAGAACGAGCACCTCCACCTTAGGTTATCCAGGCACCAGAGGTGATGTAAAAGCCTGTTCTTCCTGCACAAATCAAAACTGAGCTGCTCCAGGAGCATCATCCCCACTCCCCTACTGCTGGTGTGGCATTGTCTGTGAGGCTGGGGTGCCACCAGGAGAAGGGGTGAAAGCATCCTCATCATGCTGTCCTCCCTGGGCCTTTTGTCCCTGTACAGCCCCTTACTTCTTAGGAGCCTGACAGAAGCCCTAGGAGATTCTCATCGGTGCATGCAGGTCCCACGTGGAAGTTAAAAGCAGCATTATCAGCATCTATGTGGTGCCAGCTCAAGATGGGAGGAGGTGAAGGATGCGTGCAAAGGTTTCAGCAAGCTGGGGTGAAGGTGTTGGCATGGTCTGGCAGTGCTAGTACATGGATAAGTCTGTGCCCAAGGGGATGAAGATGGTAGGCTGAAAGGCTGGAGCTACATATTTGATTATTTTTTTTCCTAAGGGGTACCTTGATCCATAAAAGAAAGAACAGAACTCAAGGATCGCAGGAAGAAAATCACCCAGAAACTATGGGCAGAGGTACAAGAGGGTCAATCAGAAGAGGTGGCAAAAAGTTTTTCCTCCTGACCAAGGTAAATACCGTCTTTTTTTATAAGATGAGAAAAATTGAAAGGAAGGCTATAAGTTACAGATAAGAATAGAAAGTCATTTGGGATGGGCTCTCACGCAAAATATATACAGTTCAATAGTATTAATAAAAAGTGATAGTCTGTACTGGTTTCTAATCACGGAATTAACATACAAACCACCCATAGTTCTCGTAAATGTATATGTCTGTGTGTATGTTTATACAGCTGTAAATAGGCATGTGATTATATTTATATATATGTGTGTGTACATATATACATACTTGTGTACATGTACACATAAATGTATACAAGTATGTATGTGTACATGTATATATGTATATTTATAGTTGATGCCTATTTAGAGCTGTAGAAACATATACACATTGATATGGACGTGTATACATGAGTACACACACATACACAAATGTACACACACATACATACCTGTTCACATGATACACACATGCACACCTAAAAAGCCAGCTTGCCACAAATGAAAAAAAAAACCAAGTGCTGCAAAATTATTTAAAGAATAAAGTGATGGAATCAGGTGAGAACTGGGGCAGTGGTGTTGTGGGGAGCTACCTACTGTTTGGAAACATCCAGAAATCTCCCTAAACATTTACCAGCACCATTCCTAACACTAGATATGGGTCTGGGAGTGCCTCGAGACCTTGTTTCCTTGAGTGATTCCTGCCAGGCAGGAGACCCTGTGAGAGCAGTGCTGCAGCCCCAGGAAGCACACAGGTAAGAAGAAAAATCAAAATAATTGAATATATACAAAACATCTACATTTGTATAAACATCAGGCTTTGAAAAGGGAAAAAAAATCAGGTCTTCATTTTTTATTATTTCTTTTCCTCAAACTTCAAAAAAAAAATAATGTCAAGGCAGTTCTTATTTTATCCAGACCAGTTCATAAATCCCAAGTCATAAATCCACATGATATCCTGGGCTGCTGGATTTTGCATTTGGAGCTCTGAAAGACTGATAGCTGAAAGATTTATAAAATCCCAGGTAGCCAGAGTGCTCCCTATTGGCTCCACATCTGAGGGGTCCCCGCATCCTGCTTAGCCCAGTGAGCTGGATGTATGGGATATATTGTGCTCAAGCAGCAGGCCCCCCCATCTCCTATTTTCAGCCATAGCGAGGGCTGAAATTTGGTCATTTGGGGTGGCCAGGCCCCCTGTAGGGACTTTTCTGCACAGACATGGGGACAGCCACAAGCTGGGAATGCCAGGAGGCTGGTGCTGCCTCCTGCAAAGTCATACCATGGGTTGTGTCCTAGATGTACGATTTAGCTTGCGTGGGAGACCCAACCATAAACAGCAGAATTCTTTCAGCTGCCTTGAATATACATGTAATTTTGTTCTTTGCAATGTCACTGAATAGGTGTGACTGTTCAGTAAGAACAGGGTATCACTGCTGGGGCCAGAAGATGATGATACATAGAGGGGAACAGGACCAGCCCCTTAGCAACAAAATTGTAGCTGAGATGCCTCAGACAAAGTACACACTGCAAACAATTTAAATGGCAAAGCAGCACGTTCTTGTTCCCCAAAGAGCACTGAAGGATGCTGATGTGTTTTTTTTCTTTATCATAGGTTCAGTGGATATTGCACATGAGACCATCTGTACTGGGACAAAAGTGCCCCAAAACAGACCCTCTGAAGAGTGACATGTACTATTTGTCTGCATCCATAGGATGCTGAAAATGCACTTAAAGCCTTCCCTCTATTACTTTCCTCTGTCCTTCCCCAATGACCTTATTCGAGCCTAATATTTTTCTCCAGACTTGCAATGCCAGACATTTATAATATGTTTCTGTTGGATTAATAAAAAGATAGTTATATATTAAAAAAAACCCCTCTTCTGCTGCTACAAGAGTTCCTTTATAGCTGTAAGGATATTAACTAACATCTTTGTTACTGAGAAACAAAATTATTTGCTTTATATTTCAGATATTTATATTCACGGATCTGAATCCATTGAAGTCCATGTGGAAAATCCTCCTTCACCATCCCAGGGAAGGACAGTGGAATCAACATGAGCTCTGTCTGTTTGGAGTTTTATTAGAAGCACATTGTCCAGTTAAATTTAGATTATTTTTGTGATTTTTTTCTGTTATCTGCTTGTATTACTGGAAATTAAAGTACTGCAAGGGTGCACGTGGCGAGCATCTCTGCCTTTGACCAGCCACCTTAAGCAAGCATTGTGAATGGCTTGACTTGCACGCCACAGATAGCTGCTGCCTGCCTCCAGCACGCCTCCCCCCATCAAAATCCCCAGGTTCATTAGAAACAGTTACTCATTTAAGAGGTCAAACTAAACCAGACACAAACAGACCAGAGCATTTACATGAGGACTATGGCAGACTCACAGCAGGAGAGGTTTTTCTTGGTTATTCTTGAAATCCAAAGCTTTTCCAAGCCTGTTAGTGGCTCTCATGAGGTATCCTTCCCCTTCCCAAGTGGAACATGTTTCTTTTTAAACCTCAAACTCCCATGGATTATATTTATGCCATATTTCATCTTTTCTTCCTGCCTCCTTACCCTTTATCCCTCTTTCAGCTGGTTTTGAGTCATCCTGAGCTCACGGCTGTTGAGTGTAAGGTGGTGTGGCTGGAGATGGGGTTCAGAGGGGCTGCCTGGACCCGTCACTGCCCAACTCATCCAGGCTTTGGGCTGCACTGTTATTTAACCCAGCCTGGCTCTACAGCCCAGGTTGCCCTGTTGGGCTTCAGGAGGGTGAATTTGCTCCGTTTTTGGCTCTTTGGCATTTCTAGCATCTTTGACAATGGCGTTTGGTGCGTCATGGCCACCAGTTTAGGGAGCTTTGCTTTTCTGTACATGCCCAAGCCCCCCAACTTTATTGGTGCCATTCATACTGAAAAACTAAGGTGGGCTTTGCTGGTTGCTCATCAAGGAGATTGAGCTGAAACGAATACCCTTGTGCAGAAGAGCTACTAGAGCAGAATGAAGGGCAAATGCTTACTCGTGTTTATTGATCAGCCCCTTCCCCCTGCATTTCCACTTGTAGTGCCTTTGGAAGCAGGAGATTTTTTTTCGCTTTCCAAACAGAAACTTGGATTGTAGAATCTGACCAAGCGTTACTTTTTGCAGTTTTAAATGTGCAAGTCATCTTAGAGTTTCCTTTTATTAAAAGCATTCACAGAAGCTCTTTTCTTCCCCCTTTTCTTCTAATTCTGTTACCATTTCACTAATTAAAAATGCGGTACAAGGACTAGTATTGAGCTATAGAAATGAAAGGTCAATACATGAACAACACTTCATTTGTAAATAATATGGCTCTGTAATCAATTATCTCATTTTCACAGAAGACATATTAATCTAAAAGCAAAGGATGGAGACATTTAGAGGATGTACAGAGAGGATCTTTAAATGTTAAATGTTCTTTAGCATGTGCTAAATAAAGGGTTTGGCAGAGTGAAAATGTAGTGCACAGCACTGACACTCCAGGGAGAGCCTTTAGGTCAAGTGATTTGTACCTTCAAAATAGTTCTCCATAGCACTGTAAAGCCCCTCTGTTGGTAGCAGTGAGATGGGTTAGTGTTATTTAGGATGATAACCGTAGCAGGGAAAATACTTCAAAAAGAAAAAAAAAAGGTCATCTGCAAAAAAAAAAAGTGCGTATTTTAATAGGTGAATCAGCCCTCTTCACACTGTTATTTGTTTTCCATGAGCAGTGAGAAGTGAGTTTTCCAACCCCTTCTTTTCCATAAAAACAGGCTTCTGGTCTGCAGGCTGGAGTAGTGAGAAGCTGTGTGGCCAAGTGCCCTCGGTACCCTGGGCCCAGGCAGGGAAACGCTGCTCTGGGTAACCCAGCACCCCACCAGAGCCCACGCAGGATCGTTTCCTCTTCCACAGGTCACAGTGGGAATTCACATAAGGGTTTAAAAATATAACAGTTCCTGGGTGTTGGAGATTCCGTGCATGACTTATAAACATCATTAGGGGAAATTACAAGAAAATACATTCCCTGACCTAAAAACAGCTCAGCCTTTCCATCAAATGGAAAGGAAAGGCTCTTGCCAGCTCTGCTGGGAGCTGGGTTACCTTGTATGCTTGTTTACTGAATTTAACAACGTAGACACAGTAAAAAGGGGGGGGGTGGGGGGGATGAACGTAATTTCATTTTCATTTTTTCCTGTTTGCATTGGATTTGCTGTACGTCAGTCCCGTGCTCAGCCCAGATTTCCAGCTTTAACATTTCTATTGAACATATGTTGGGACTTAAGGGGGAAAAAAACCTGACCCCACAGCCCCAACTCTCCCCACCCCCAGTTCTCGCCATTTGGTTGATCTCATCCCATTCTCTGTCCATCACTGGGTGGGAGGAGCGAGGAGCGGGACTGGTGGGGAGAACCCCACCAATGCGAGCCCTTGCGCGAGGGGAGGGTCTCCCTCCCGCTCCCCTCTGCCACAGTCCCCTCTCCCCTGCTCCCACACCTCCCACTGGACAAATCCATTGCTTAGGCCAGGAGAAAGATTAAAAAAAAAAAAAAAAAGAAAAAAGAAAAAAAGAAAACAAAAAACAAAAATAGGAATTGTTTTCATCAGGCTTCACAAGCCAAACCAGCTCCCGAGGGGCTACCAAGTGCCCTCCCATGGAGGGAGCATGGGGAAGAGATGCCCCTCTTGGCATCGGCGGGGCTTGAGTTTGTCTCCAACATGTTGCCTTGCTCTTTTCTGCAGTATTATTTTTTCACAAACAGATATACACCCTTGGCACAGGACGATTGAGCAAGGCACCACCCCAGCTCCCTCCCAGCCCGCCGGGGTGACCGGAGCAAAGAACCAAGACAGACAACACCACAAGCATGAAAGAAGTGAGGGCAAGTCAGAGTGTAAGGGGGGGCTTGATCGCCCTCTCTGCTGGCTGACACCGTGGGTAAATTGCCTGCAATGGTGAAATCCTTACGAAAACCTTTTTTTGGCTCACGCGGCAGGAGAGCTGGTTATGGGATTGGCATTGCCGAAGGAATGGCGGGCCGGTGAGGCAGCAAGCCAGGAGCCCAGTCTGCATCACAGCGGATATGGAGGTTAAGCATGAAGAAATCCACTTCTTTAAAAACAAAATTTAGGTAGGATGAAAAAAAAAAAAGATCCCCCAGAGTGATTCCCAAGGTAAACCTAAATATTTCCAGGTTTGTTCACTCCCGTGGGTTCGCTCTATGCTGTAGCTGCTCAACCCAGAGGGCCTTTCAAAGCGCTCTGCAAGCCTCTGTGCCAAAATAAATGTTACTTTACCATCAAGTAGGCAGAAGAATGAAAGCTGTAAGATGTGTGAGTGAGAAAAAAAGAGCCCAAACAGGAAAACCCCTTTCTTCTGATTTTAAAGTCCTGGATGATCAAGGCTGTTCTGCTCACTCTGATGTAATCAGTTTGCAGATACCCAAATACACGTCCAGCCATGGAAAGTGCTCTCCCTTTGATTCCAGCAAAATCCTTTCTAATTCTCTTTAAATGTTCCAGGGCTTTTTGAAATGATTGCTATCAATGCCAACCAAATGCTTTAGATCTCTCTTTTTTTCTTTTTTGCCTGTCTTTAAATACTTGCCTTATTTTTATGCAGCCCAGCTACCTCTGTACATGGAAAAAGTATCTTGAAAAGAGATCTGGTTTGCTTTAGCCTTTATACCATATAGCATTAGACACTTTAACCTTTGTATTTACTTAGTTGCTTTAATATGATTTCTGTAACCCCTATACTTTCTTTTGTTCCATGTAACTTATTAAATATTTATAATACAGTAGCCCATACACATCATATAGGTCAGACTTTTATTACATTAGGCTTGTCACATCTATCTAGTAAATCATAAGTCATGTTCCCCCTAAAAGTTCAAAACCAGGATTGTTCAAGTGAGCTCAGACTGAGTTTGTCAGGCACCAGCTCAAAAAAAGCTAAGCTGGTTAAAACAATAGACAGAATTGTTTGTTTAACCAGAAAATAATAGATCCCCGAAGGCACCAGATCTGCAGAGTTTACCACAGGTAGGAACACTGCTGGATGGTCTGTTATTCTCTCTGTGCTCTTCAGTTGCTCTGAGGTGGGTACGTGACCATCATTCAGAGCATTTTTCTGTTGCTGCGATGCCTCTTCTAGCCCAGCTTTAAAGAGGCCATGAGGTGGGATCTTCAAGAATCACAAAACCCAGTCCAAATCCATGACATCAAAGGAAAGCAAAATTCGGGGCAGTTTTGGGGTATGCTATTCCTCTTTGTTTTTTCAAGTTTTAGGATTTTTTTCTTTTTTTTTTGAACCAATAGGTTAGCAATTATTCTACGTTTTCCTGGAAACTGTTTTTCTCCTTTAATTACAAGATGCCAGGAGTAGAATCTAAAATAAAAACAGCAACAAACATGCGACTCATAAGAAAGCCCTGATGCCTGCCATGTAGTTGGACATTTCACCTTGCCATTAGTAAAACACACTGAGCAATCAGATTTAATTTTTTTCCCTAGCCATTTTATTCAGTGCCTTTTGGATCTTACCGGCTTTCGCTGCAAGTTAATGTTACTTCTTCATGGTACACACTGTTCGATCAAATGGTGTCCCAAGCAGGACTGAGGGCTCCATACCATGCCCCATCACCACCCCTGTGTCTGATACAGGGACACAAGCAATATGCCTGGGAGCCCAGTGCAGCAGCCGAGGGCTGCGGGTGCTGGTGACCCCGCTCGTGCCAAGGCATGGCCAACAGCTCCTGCAGCCGTGAGGATGGTGCTGCTGCTTTTTCCATCACAATTTCTCCATTCAGTCCACCCCCTTGCAGAGACATGGACATGCATGATTCCTTCCCGACATGAGTCCCCATCCCTAGCTGCTGCTCTGATACCCCACGCACCCCACCCCAGCATGATGTGGAGTGCCTGGCTCTGAAAAAAAACCCCACCCTTCCCAAGCTAAGCCCACCCCACTTCGGTGGGGCTGTCTCGAGCGAGGATGACATCTCTAGCACCTGATCCCTTCTGTCCTCTGGCAGGTTTGCACAGATGTGCGCTGGGTTCCCAGTCCTGGTGTCAAGTTTAGAAAGAAAAACCTCTTCCAAGCTTCCTTCCCAATGGGATCATTTTTGTGGCTAATGTTCCTTCATGCACTATCTGTTATGCCATTATTAAAGCACAGCTTGCCGACAACTGGGGAAGAAATATGCTCCCCACACTGCAACGCTTCCTCTGCCTGGCTTGGGAGCAGGAACCAGGCGGCTGGGGCTGAGGGTGGCTGCCTCTCACCCGCCTTCCTCCAGATAAACTTTCCCTGTAGAATGAAAAATGGTCATTTGTGTTTCAGCAGACCATAAAAACCCTGTTTGAAAAACTTTTCAAACCTTTTCCAAGTTGGAACTGCCTTGAAAGACTTCAGACCACATTGCCATATCAGTCGGTGGCATATGGTTTAATGCACACTATGCTGCCATTCCCGCGCTGCTGCCGCCCTCCCCTTCATAATGGGACCAGTAATGCTGCAGGGATGCATTTGCTATAGGATGCTCCCTAACATCTCCTTCCACTTCCTCCAGCTCAATGCTGCAGCTTTCTCCAGTTGTTCATTGTGGTTAAGCTCCCAACAAGCTGGTGGATGCGGCCTGCACCTCTAGATACAGGCAGCTCAATACATACAGAAACAAGTGTCCTCTCCCTGACTCCAACATGCACACATCTTTTTTCATCCTTGTCCAAAAACCTCCAGAGGAAGCATTTCAAAGCAAACAAAATGTGCACTCTGTTTCAGCTGGGAGGTTTTGCTTTTTGAACCAAAACCTTTTGGATATTTGATTTTTTTTCTCTTCTTCTCGCTCTCAACACCACTTGGAGTGCATGAATGAGAGACATTCAAGGTTTTTGTAGTTTTTTACTTTCTTTTATCTTTTAAACTCCTGTTCCTCTCCTTCCCCACTCTCCTTCCTTTCCCTAGCTCCCTTAATTTTCCCCTGCCTTTCCCACTCTGGAAAAAACATATATGAAACTATATGACATGCTATCGTTGCCTCTCTGTGTGGTTTCAAAATTAAAACCAAGACTAATTGAAAAGAGGATGAAACACTTTATCTGGGAGGAAGGCGGGAGGAATTCTTCTTTTTCTCCTCTTGCAAATTCTTGCTTGGCTGTAAGGTTGGGTTTTTTGTTTCCCCAGTTAATTTTCAGAGTTACGCTGGTATTTAATCACACTGAGTTGAGTGTCCAAGGCGTGCCTGCTCTGGTTTAAGGATGCAAAGCATCAGAGCTCCATGGCACTGATGTCCTCCAAGACTGTGGCTGACACAAAAGCCTGTGTCCCAGTGACACCTGCATGGGCCAGGCAACAGGAAAGTGCCAGTACACTTTACACAGCACAGGTACTCATAGCCATAGACAAACTGCATATTCAGTATCTCCTTCTGCCCTCAGCTTCTGCAGTTCAGCTGCTACAGGTGTCAAAGTAGGAGTAGATTTTGATGGGGGGATTTGAAGAGAAGAGCAATAGCTTCATAGATCCACTCAGCTTTTTACAAAGGGCAGAAGCATTGGCTTTTGCTCAGGGGCTGCAGAAGCGCTTGAAGAAAAGACCATCCAGCTGTGGGGTCCAGTCCAAGCAGTGCCTTCCCTCTGCACCTCCCAGAGTGAAGATGTGGACAAGTGGGGCTCAAAAAGAGATTATTTTTTGGGCTGGTTTAGGCTTTCCTTATCTTCCAAAAAGTTAGCCCTTTTCTGTGGTCTGCCTTTAATGAAGATTTTTGTTTAATTGGAATCCCAAGTCTCTGCTGCAAGGTGGTTCTGTTGGAAAATTTATAGCCTGCACCTGAAAGCAAAGGTTATCACTGGGGGAGCACCTGGGCAACGTGTCCTCAGACACCAAAAGCCAAGAGAATGCTGAATTCAGAACACAGCTCTGCCCACTTGCATTGTGCCATATTGCACACCTTTCCTCAAACTGTGCCATGATATCATGGGTGAAGCTATGCTAACCTTGGAAAAAAAGTGTCCTTGTTTGTTTTTTTTTTTTTTTTTTCCTTTTCATCAGCTAACATCTGTAACATACAGAAATTGCAGACCACAGTCCAGCTCCCCACATTTTTGCTGTGAGCTGCCCAAATACTGCACGCAAACAGTCTGTGAGTTTATACCCAAGGGACTGATCACAATATTGACCTGAGAGAAACCTGTGCTTTGCAAGTGCAATTGTTCAAGTAATGTATGCAGATATAAAGAAGATGGGGCAGCCAGACTATGAAAAAGAATAAAGATTATGAGCTATAATAATAATAACAACAACAACAACAAGGAATCCTTGTCAACAGGACATGAAGGTGAAATGATGCCAGACAAGTCTAGCCTACAGGGAGCTTGTTTTTCAGGCAAGATTTCTACTGAAGTTAAGGTTAAAATCTGCCTGTTCTGTTCAAGCCATATGACAGTTTTATTTAGGAAGATGCCTTTGACCATGCCTCGGGTGGCCCTGAGCACCGTGGGTGTCAGTGAGATGTCAGCAATGTGCATGGGGCAGGGCCTGAGGCTGGGATGTGCCATGGGGAAGGTAGATGGGCAGCAGGGAGGATGGTCACAAAGCTCTTGGAGGAGCGAGAACGACGCTCAGCTGGCTTCAGCATGCTTGCTTCAGCCAAGGAGTAGCGCAATGGCACTAACTCAGGTGATCAGTAATGCGAAAAACCCAGAAACCAAACACTGATGTTGAAAGGCAAACAGGACATTGCAATTTCTCCTACCTTCCCCTTACTGGGCATGGAAAGCAGCTAACCAGGCGGTATTTCCCAGAGCTCTCCTTCTCCACTTATAATGAATACACTTTTTTTTTTCAGCCATATAAAACCAGTACTTCAGCAGACAAATCACAACCTGAAAATAAAACTAATAAGGTGACATTAAAAAAAAAAAAAGTCCTTCCAAGGTTGTGTCTAACAGGTTAAGAAGAACTTGTTGATACACTCATGTCCCACACAGGAACCTTGTTGCCCATGGTTTGCAGTGACATCCAAATGCCATATGTGAAGCTCTCCTGTCTCTTTTCCTCCTCCCCTTTTATTCCCCCCATTTCTTTTCTAATAATTTTATTTGGTTTGGGGAAGAGGGAAGATGGTTGATCTTCCACTGAAATCCCCATTGACCATCGTGACACATGGTCGTGACAGTAAATCTCCCTGCCACAGGCTGTTGGCCCCATCAGATGTCCCAGGACTGAGACCAATGGGAAATTCTGGACCATATCTGCCTCTAGCTTTTTGTTGCAACAGGTCATCAGCATGTTACCTCACTCACGGGTAATATATGGCACTGCACTTGAACCTGACTGGACCACAGATTTCCATGGCATAGCACACAAAGAATAAACAGGCACACTCTGTTTTCAAAACCTTCAGAAGAGGCAGCTCCTATAGGCTGAATGTCTCTTTATTTTCCACATACCAATCTCCCCTCATTTTCATGCTGCCATTGTACTTTTCTCTTCCCTTATGCACCCCCACTAAAAAAATGATAATGAGGGTCTATATGGGTAATGTATCATTCCTTTAAAATTTATCAGATCTGAGGTTAAAAAAAAAAAGCCTTTTTTCCCCCTATTAAAAGGGGATTTTTATATCCAAAGACACAAAGGTAATACTCACTGCATTGCAGCTTCAATCTCTTTTTTTTTTTTTTCCCAACAATGGTGAAAAGATGTGATTTTTACAAGCAAATAGGAAGAAAAAGCCTGAACACACCCTGGGAACATGTTTAAGAAGTTGATTTATGTTTCATGCTGAGCCTTACACCTGCAGTTCAAGCAAAACTCAACTTTGCCGCCCCACAGAGTCTAGTTTATTAGGTATCAAGGAGTCACAAGAAGCCATGTAATTAAAACTGTAATTAACTGGAAAAGGAAAGTGCCACCTGAGTTTTGAGAGGCTGTCAATTTTATTTCCATTACAGCTCTCCTTCTGCTTCTTTTGTCTATAGGGTGTTTTTTTTCCCCATCTTGATAAGGAAAAACAAAGTTGTTTTTTTTTTTTTTTTTCTTTTTATTAACTAAAGAAGCCACCAAATTCTCATGTCTTTACTCTTGGGAAAAAAATCAAGCCACTTAGTTTTGAGCTCAGACATGGGTTTCTCGCAGTGGCATTTGCAGCCGTGTTTGCCAACAGGTGTCAAGTGTGGTCCAGGCAGAAAAAAAGCCCTGAAATGTCCTACTGGCGATGGGTCAGCTGAGTTCAAAGCCCATTTTAACAAAACATAATCAATGCCCTTTAAAAAGGGGTTCGGCGGCGCCTTGTTAAAATGCATGACCTTGCTGCAGTAGGCGAGCCGAGCGCTGGGCGTCCCCATATCTGGCACGTCCCTCCGAAGGCTGCTGGATCCTGCTGGAGACCACCATGGTATTGCTGCGAGCAGGACAAGGCCACACGCAGCAAGACAAAAATATGCCTGGGAGAAATACGAGGTGATGTGATGAACCTTGTCAACCAGAGAAATTAAAAGCAAAAAGGGGCCCAATCCCCTGGCCAAAAAAATAAATGTCCCAAAAATTTGGGTGGGACATGCTGCGAGCCCTGTCCTCCCTCTACCTCATGCATCTACCGGGAGAAAATTCTCGGGGGATCAGAAAGAGGTGCCAGAATAAAGATACAATTAATTAATAAGGTTTAAAGAAGCAAAGACTTAGGTAAACTTCACACAGGAAAGAAAGTCATAGTAAAATACAGTTAAAGAGTAATTACCTAAAAGGGTAAAATGACAAGAACAAAGATAGGATCTATCTTAGAGGTCTTTACAAGGGAGATTTATGAATATATATAAATTTTTGTAGAAGAGATGTTTGTCTTAGACCGGTGTATGAAAGGGGGGATTGACATTCTTCCTTCTCCATTTAACAGTTGACAAAAACCCATCAAGTGAAGTACCAACCTTGAGAAGGGAAGTTATTATCGTAAAAAGCAATTTTCCTTTGGTGCTGTTCTGACAGGCTTGGGGTTTTTTTCCCCCAGCCTTAATCATTTGTAGCCTCTCCCCTCATGAAATAGCCCCCGATTGCAAGGCATAGGTCTTAGGACCCTCCGGGTTTGAAGGCAGATCTCGATCAGCGTTAATTTGGGGAAGTGAGCCGGAGGTACCTGCAGCAGATGACACGCAGGGCTCAGCTTCTTATTCAGCTACAAGTCAGCAGGGGCACCCCCTGACCATCTGTGGTCTATAAATTACAGTAACACCGGCACACACTGCTTGTAAATCACCAATGAACAGGCTTTGCCTTATGACACACTACATGAACCCTGTTGGATATTCCAATAAACTCCCATAAACCATCCGATATAAACTCTGGATTATGTTTCTTGAGGGGGCAGGAGGAAAACATGGGCTTTTCTGTACTTGCACAAACTTCTTCTGAGTGAAATGAAGATGTGGCCTTAGCTGTGTTGTGTGCTTACATACCATGTTTTCTTATGAAAGATTTCCCGCTCTCCGCCATCATTGATACCATATATATTTCACTTTCCAAGGGTGCATCAACCTGCATAAACAGGGGCATTGCTCTCCTGAAAAAAAAAGAGACCACTCATTTGAAAAATGCTGTCTAACATGACCTGTCCTTCATCCTTGCTGCACCAAGCACAGGCTGATAAGGGGGGGAGAGGCTCACCCATGTCCTTTGCTTTTGGAGAAGCAAAAAGACCCAACCCATGACATCAAGCCAGCCATACCCTCTACAAAGTGAAAAATACACTACTATTTCTGGCCACCTCTGCATCCTGAGGGCTAGAGCTGAGGCTTGCTATCTTTAGGAGGGCAGGCCATCCTGTAAGAGCTCCTCACTTGCCTCTTTCTGTGAAGTGGTTCTTTAGCCCCAGTCTGGTACAGGGTGGAAGGCTCTGTGGTCTGACACACCATCAAACCCCCCCAGGAGATGAACTCTTGCCACCCAACTTGGTTTGGATAGCACTTACCTGCTGCGACGTTTCATGGAGGTCATGTCTGCAAGGAGCTACTATGAGCAGAAGACTCAGCACATGGCCGTGTGCTCCTCAGTATGTTGGGGCACAGACACTGATCCGCTGAGAAACATGGCACTTGACTCAAACTTTCTCTCGAGACCTGTCAAAGGACTGCTTTTGATAATTATATTAGTAAGCCCTGTGTGTAGCCTGTCATCTGGGAAAAAAAAACCCTGTAAAATGAGTTATTCAGATTGTGGGGGATATGCCAAGTAAACAATCTGATAAATGGTATTTGACCAGCTTTTTTGCTGACCACAAACAAATGTGGACTGTCACACAGACAGCCAGCAATGGCTGCATCACGACTCCTTGGCAAGTTCCTTAATCAAATCTGAAATCCCAATCCGTCTCAGGAGGCGGTGGGAGCCTTGCAGTCATCTTACTCATGCATAGCATAAGCTTCCTAAAGCAACATTATTTTTATCTGGGTTTCTTAAGGATATAGGGGCTGGCTTCTCATCACGCTCTGCGTGGATGTACGCGTGTGTGGGCGCACGCCTGCTTCAACATATGCTTTTCAACCCATTGGGTGACTGCAGTCAAACTGGACAGATGTTCCCACCCCATGGAGACAGGGAACCAAGGCAACCATGGCTACCTCCCGTGATGACAATGAGATGAACTCAACTATCTGTAGACATCAGAGAACTCACATCTGCAAGAGCAATCCACGGGGAAATACCCTCTCCTGCTCCCTCCGGTCATGAGCGTTCAGTTAATTAATACTCATTAACACTGCTCTTTTCTTTTTTTTTTTATTAGAGCACAGCTTCCAGGTTCCAGCCAAAATTGATGCTTCCTGGCCTAAGAGATACACACCAGAAAACATCTAGTCTAATGAGAAAAAAAAGGTAAAAGCAGTGAGTATGTTCTCTGGAGATAACAGGACCACAAGCGTTGCATGATCCCAATGTTACCCAGAAAGACTGCACCCAACTGAAACACTTTGAACAGTCTCAGGAGTAATTTTTATCTGAACAGAAATGCACATTCAAAGAATTTATTGAATATAGGTTGAGCCTGTCTAGTTAGTTTAGTTTCAGGAAAATATAGTGAATAAAATAAAGCTGATTTTTTAATCTATTTTACTCAGGAAAAAAACCCTATTTGAATGTTACTTTAAATTTTCCTGGGGGGAAAAAAAATCATTTAAGATATAAATGTAACTAATCCATGTCAGCTCAGACAAATACCCTGTGATTTTTGGGCAGGGAATTTTTGCTTCATAAACTTCTTAAACTGGAGGTAACGTACAAGGAGCATCTTTGCAGCATTTTTTCATCCAGCAAATGAACCCCAAACCTCGCTATTCACAGCGAGGCAGTGGGACCTGATCAGGTCTGAGCATCCCAGCACCGAGGCTCTTCTGAGCTCACCCATGAAGATCCCCCCACCTCACAGCCATTCAGCCTCCTCCTCTACCTCTCCACTGCCCTCTCCATCCACCCCTTTCTGTGCACTCCGACAAGAAGAAGTGATAGCTCTATTTCTGGTTTTTAACAAGATTTGGAAAGCATTCAAGTGGCTGACTAAGTGGTTGGAAACAAGGAAGCAGAAGGATGTTTTGGCATCCTGCGATGTGTGCATGAAGAGCATAGACACAAACACATTGAATGCACATACTGTAAAACAAGATTACAAGGAGAGTACGAACTAATAAAAGACTATTAAAACATCATGGATGCTATTGATGCTCGAGTGCATGCCTACATATTAAAACAACAAATATTTCATGTGAACATGCAGTTTGAACATGACTGATCGCAGATATAACTTTCAGCAACCTTTAAATACATAACACCATCCTGTAATTAATGTAGCCTATCCTGAAATTTGAGGGATTTATTGATACTGGCAGAAACATTTGCAAATAACTTGGGGAAGTTCACGACATACCTTCTATCTCAAGGGATTTCATTCATTTTTTTCCCTTTTTTTTCCAGCTACCATCAATAAATTCATTCAGAGCCCTTACCATACGACGACAAATGTAGTTGGAAATCCTCAGTACAAAGTCTGAAGAAAGTACCAACGTGGAGAAAGAGCCTTGTTGTGTTTTTATTTGTTTTGTTCTCTTTCACTTACAGTGAAATATATAACCACGTTTGAGGAGATTGCTTCTGAGGTCTGCAGTGAAAAAAAAGCAAAAGCAGGACATAGGCAAAGCAAGCTGCAAAAGGATTTTACCCAAATTCTTCAGGAAAACCCATGGCCAACCCATTAGCTCCTGCCCAAGCACGAGGTAGGCTGCCAGCACTGAAATATTATGTATTGGTACAGACCACATGTACGGAGAGGTTACATCTTTTGTAAGGCCAACTGATATAGTTGGGGAAAAAAAATGTTTCAACACAGCCCTTTCCTGGAGGAATGAAGGTGTCAACACCCTCAGCTTGGGAAAGGTGCTGGTTTGTTGGGTGGCCAAAGAAGAAGAGATGAATCCCAACATTGAGGTGCATGTTCTTCACATTCTACAATTGCTACAAAAGTTGGCTGAGACCCTACAGACACGTATTTAAAATTTATTCACTAAGGCGGACAAAGAAATATCCCACCATTTTGCTAGGAGAGGTTTCCATACCTGAGGTCTGCACAGTGCCAGCATGCAGACACAGCATCCGGAGCATCAGATGGTAGGTTATTTTGCTGTTACCAAGCTGCATCTAAGTAGGTTAGTGGACCAGACTGGCACATGTTCCTCCTTGCTTGATCTTCATGCTTTTTTGAAATATTGTAAAGCATTTCTTTGGTGGGACTACTCATGATGTATTTTTGCCTTTGAGTGCATATATTTGTACACACCTACATAAACAGGATTAAAGATGGTAAGACAAAAGAATAACATTTATTTTAGAAAATTGTTCAACTTTTTTTTAAATCTTTTGTTTCTATCTTTCTTTCTAAGGTCTACATTTGAGGTACTGATCTCATATGACAAGTGATCAGCCATTTGTACAAAAAAAGGCCAACAATACCTGAAAAATACCCCAAAATGTGCTTCTGAGCTACTTGCTTCATTGACTTGGATGCATTTGCTATGTTTCAAACAGCAAGCAGAGCCAGGGCAGGGTACAAATAACTGCACATAAAGTACTGGGGGTGCCTCAGCCCTCCCCATGGCTTCTCCATCCCTCCCACCTGCTGCCCACTGCACTGCATTGAGCTCCCCAATGTTTCCTCTCCTACATCATCAAACATTTGCAGTGTCTCCAACTCAATGTCCACAAGCCCCTTCTCCAGTAAACTGGGGCTATTTTGGGGGGGGGGGGTGGGAAGAGTCATTTTAGGTTCTACCATGCTGTGATTCCTACTACCTGTAGGGAGAAAGAAGGTAGGTGCTGGCTAAATGAAAAAGGGCACGTTTCCCCTCCAAGAGAGAGGAGGAAGAGATTGTGCATCAGGAACCTAAGTGCTCCTCACTAACTCTTGTCCGGTTGTGGTGGGGACGGGGTCATCAACCAAAAAGGGCGTCCCTCTTTCTGCGAGTGGCAGGAGAGTTCCTGGCTGCCCCTGGGGGAATAGGAGAGCTCTGCTGATGCCGAGAGGTTAGGGAGGGTTTACTGTGCCAGCGAGGATTTCCCCCCCAAAATGGGCATGGGAAGCTGCCACGGGTTGAGATTTTCCACCTCTCAAGGGAAAATCAGCTGAAATTGAATTAAAAAGGGGGTTTAGTTTCTCACCTCCTCACACTATTTTTATGGTGTAATAATACACCTCTTGAGCTTATTTAGGTGCCCAACTGCAGGATGTTGCCTTCAGAGTGAAGCAGGGTGCCAGGAGTGTGAACTGAAGCTGCCATCCGAGGTGCCTGAAGAGGACCAACAGCAAGTGGGACCCACCAAATTAGTGTCCTTCCTTCCTACCACTTTTACATGAAAAATGTTTTTTTCTGGCAAGGGCATGGATGAAACTGATGCTGCTGCAGGGAAGAGAAAAAAACCCAGCCAAACAAAGCCAGCAGTGGGCATTTCTGTTGCAGGAAAGCACAACATCTTGCTCACTTGGAGTGGAGCTCCCTCCTCCAGCCCAGCCTTCTTCCAGCCTTGGTCCCCGCAGTGCCCAGAAGAGCCACGCTGGGGCCCCAAAATCCCCCCAGGAGCAGTGTAAGGAGCCTGTCGTGCCACTGCCGGAGGACCAAAGTTGTCAGCTGTGAGGATGAAGAATTTGAGGTTGGCTGTCAGAGCACTCGGCGCTCAGGAGGGGTTTGGAGGAATGCAAGCTGGGGTTACATAAAACACTGACTCATGCTGAGAAATCACGAGTTTTGAAAGATTCAGCTAAGGAACGAGCAAAACCTCAAGCTGCACATTGCTTACAAGTCAACAGGAATGAGGGGTTGCTGGGGACCTCTGAAAAGCAGGCCTTGGCGCGGGGTTTTTTTGAAGTCTTGCCATTGATCCCAGGAGGAACCGAGAGCCATGTACATCTGTCAGGAGGGAAAATCTGGCCTTTTGTTATTTCAAGTAAAGCTGGTGTAGGCATTTCAGCTTTACCTACTGGAAAAAAACTGCCTAGAATGGAGTAAACAGAAGTGTTTTGGTTTGTTTTGGTTTTTTTGGTGGTGTTTTTTTTTTTTTTATGCTACTGTGTATGATATTGAAAAGTACGTCATGCAGAATATTTACTTTTTGTTGAGATATCAGAGTGTGCAAATGTTTGTGGTTTCGTTTACCGGGCAAAAACGGTTGTGGCTCTTGGCAGTCTGAGCTGGTCTATGGTTTCTGTGAACGCCTGGATGTGGTTCTTCCCTGGGCTTTATGGGTTACTCAAATCATATCCCATTACACAGGTAATTTGTGTGCCATGACGATGATGTGTGCAAGGGGTATGTAATGAAAAGGAGCACAAGACTGAGGACTTCCTGCCATGCGTTAGAAACACTGACCAAAACCATTTGCACTTTGATATTTAAATCAGACTTCGAAAATCCATGCTCAGAGACATATGCAAGTAGTTGATTTTTGGATGCCTTACAATTTTTTCTCTCTCACTCCTCTTATTTACAGTAGGTACTCAGCATCTCACATCCACAAAAAAATCAGTTAAATTATTCAAGTGCTTAAATAAAGATATGGTTGCCTGCCTGTGTTTGTTCAAATTTTAAAAAATGTTGCCTGCTTTTAAGTTTTATTTCTCTTTTCCCTCAATGATAGTCTCTCTCTCTCTCCCCCAAACACACTGATGGAAAAATGAAGATGTACAGATGGGCTGTTCATTTTCAGTCAGGTTGCTGTGTAAATATGGCATCAGGAAAAGAAGAGTGTTAGAAACACAGACGTACGCAAGGCATCCCAACCATCACATTTGGGCTGCCTCTGCATCACTCAAGTATGCATCATCCAGCCCAAGCAGAGCCGTATGAGGCCAGAGCGAAATGTAGCTAACGGAGAACAAACTCTTGGTAAATCGTATGCCTTTCAACCTTGCAAAACGGGATAAAATAAATATGCATTAGTGCCGGGGTTGAAGATTTTATTATGTGAAGTACTAAATGTGCAAGTGCTTGAGCTCCTGATGCTAAAAAAAAAAGTTCTAACTGTATAAATGCACACATGCAGATGTATATATATATGTATATACATACAAAATATTTTTATATATATATTTGGGGTTTTTTGTTTTGCAAAGCTCCCTTCAACATGGTCCCAGCTAATTTCTCAGTCTCTGCAATGCAATTGCTAACAATTTAATCACCTTATAAACTTCTGCAGTGACTAACGCCACATCTATGCTTTTGGCACACCACGGTCAGAAGTTGTTTTAGCAACAGCGGTATGTAAAGCAGACGCACTATTTGTGAGGCTCAGAGCCCTTAAAAATCATTCCTTTCTCTCTGGGCTATCGACATTCCTGAGTGCTCACGATGCAGCTGCCGAGCCGCTGGACAGCCCACATATGGCTGTGCGCTGAACAATAGCGACTCGCTGTTGTTCTTGTTATATGCATCACCATATGTGTTTATTAGAAACAGCAATAAAACGATGACGGGCTTCTTCAGCTATCCTCACTGCTTGGGGAAAAGAAAAGTGAGGGAGTAAGCAGGATGAAATCAGAGGGTTCTCCCCAGCTCTGGGGGAGCTGGACGGTGGGGTGGTGCAGTCCCACTCTTTAGGGGAGCGTGGCTATTTACTGGTAATACTGCCAAATTAATAATGCTCCTATAAATGGACCCTGAGCCCAAGTCCCCTCTCATTCCCTTTTATTAGAGAATTGCTGGAAACCTGGAAAAACTGAATCCTGAAAGTGTTGGCATCCAAAGTCCTGTTCCACCAGGGCTCACCTGTGTACAACCTGCCCTGAGTCATGCTGGAGAAACCTCCCAGCATTTCCAGGAGCTTTGGATCAGAACCACACTTAGCATGTAATTCCATCACAAGCACAACCAGCTACTGTGGGATCACCTTCAGCATTGAGCTGAATTGAAACAACTTCCAAATTACAGAAATTTGGGCTGAGCACTCAGTCTTTTTTAGATGGAGGGGTTGAGGTGAGAATTAGGAGCCCAAAAGAAACACAGAAATGTTTAAAGCTGTTTTGCCATCAGAGTAAAGACAAGGGAGAAATGAGTCCCAGGGAAGGGGTGTTTAAAGTTGAAAGAGGAGATGAACCAAGACAGCCAAATTGAACATCTGAATCCTCACAAACTCCAAATTCTGTATCATTTCCTTCTGCTTCCATGATACAAATTATTTCATGTTCGAATCTCGATTTTTCTTGATAATGAATAGTGTTTCCATCTTGCTGTCTTTTTGTGACCAAAGTAACAAACCTTAGCCACTGTAAAAAAAACCCCAACCAAAATCAGTTTTAAAAATGAGTTCACAATGCTGAGTTGTATTGGTTTTACTTCAACCTTCCAACTGTGGTAAGAATGCCATTTCCACTTTTACTTCACTTCTTTTTTACTTCCTACCCATAAAAGTAAACAATTCAAGACAATGTTTTACATCTTTGAAAAGTTCCCAAAACAGGATTTTCCACTGAGGCTGCAACTCCCTTGGCTTGCATTTTCTTTTCCTTTTTTTTTTTTTTTTTGGTAGTACAAATCAATTTTGTGACTATACTGAAACTGCAATGCAAAATTCTGTTATCTTTAATTATATTGCTAACAGAATAAATTACATAGTTACTTAAACCTCAGCAAAGTCCCTGCCTTATTCCCCCATCTGCACGTAAACTACTTTTTACAGGCTATTGTTTTCTCCCCACAAAAATCTAAACTACTTTTTTTTTTTTCTTTTTGAATGAACCCATCCACTACTTCTCTAATTATCAGCTTGGAAATGTTGCTGTATTGGTTTCACACAGTTTGATAACTTTGTCTTGAATGGATCTTTGTCTTGGCTTATTTTGTCAGAAGTTGTTTTTCAACAAGGACCTTTAATTCTGTTTCCTTTCAGTTATTGTCTCCTGAAATATCAACACATGGGTTAAAAATAATCTGTTTACACCTTTTGAAGGGCAACAGTGGATAAGGCAACTTATTGTACTTCTTATTTATTATCAGTAAATCCCCGTCCCACACCCACAAAAGACAATAAGTGCTTTGCCATTGAGTGAAATAAAAGCAGGATGAGACCATATGGTTCTTGTTAAACGAGCCTCATCTTCCTATTGTTAATGCTTATCTCCAAAATAAAGTATTTCTGCAGAAAGCATATTCCCATAGCATGTTCTCTTTCCAATGACCAGCTGGTTGCCAGTTTGTTATTTGCACTGCAGTAGACCACTTTCATCTATTTCTATTCCAGTCCAAGAACACCATTTGTACATTGTCCAACTTGGAAATGTTAATCTGACACCATTGGTCACGGGCCTTTTAACTTCAAGTGGCAAACTTCCAGCTAGCTGCCAGTTGAGTATTTACACTGGAATCTTTCTTAGCCTAGAAATAAACTATTTGTTCACCATAAACATCAGCAACACACTACTAATTTCTGCACCATACATGTAGGAGGGTACAGCCCACCTCACTTTGCTGTTGGCTTCTCAATAACCTCCTAAGTAGCTCCTTGGGGAGATGCTGCTTGTCTTGAGCCAAGATAAATGCATCTATTTCCCTCTCCATGCATGTGCATAACTTTTATTTACATTCATGGGAGTTACACATGCATACTGAAAGGCAAGAAGAGGGACCAAAATTAGGATGGTTGGGCAGGAGTCTGACAGCTTCTCCGGAGACCCTGGACTGCTCATAAAGGCCAAAACACCAGGAAAACCCTAATGCAAAAATATCCAGTTGCTTTGGCATCATCCACAGATCCCCATGTACAACCACAAGCACAGTGCTCAGGACGCCCGCTGGGAAAGAGGCAACACTGGATGTACTTGAATGCAGCTTTTCAGAAAGCAGAGTGGTGTGAGTCCTACGGGATTTTGCTTAGGAGATCGCTATTACTTCCAGCAATACAATTTATGCTTCCTGAAAGAATATTATACTTTGAGCTCTTTTCAACGAAATAGACTGAGGGGGGAAAAAAAAGAAAGGTTATGCTGGGTTCTGTGATTTAACTTAAGGAATTTTATGCGGTGGCAGGGGTGTGTTTCATGTACTTTGTTTCACTCTGTTAAAATAAAACATTTCCTTTTTACATATTCCTGCGGTGACCTGCGGATGGGAGAGGCCAAAGAAAGACTTCAGTGAGTTCAAAATGTAAACATCAGGAATGGAAACCCCCTCTTTTAAAGAAAAAAGAATAATAACAACGATGCCCCATTCTCCCCTTCGCTTTTCCTCTTCAGTCAGATAAGGTACTAGTTGCCTTTTGTGTTACCTTGGTTGTTCCAAGTTAAAAAAATAAAGTGTCAGGTTAGAGGAGAACTGACCCTACAGAAGTACTTTAGCAAAAACTCAAAGGACCATTTGGGATGTGCAACTGCTCTTATTATTTATGGACTCCTTAGCACCTACCTGTGCATTTAGTTCAGCATCCCCATCCACCTGCACCTCACAACACCAGGAAAATGCTGACCGAAGTGCAAACACCGGCCAGCATGAAAAGCAGGGTCCTGCAAATGCACATTGTATGAGGCAAGAGGAGGTGTGCATCCCACATCAGGCTGGACACCGGCACTTGATGCATGCCCTAACCAAACCGGGACGCTGTCCAGGCACAAACTGTGGGGAACGGCATCTCATAGCCCCCTGCTCCTCTACAGACAGCAATTCTTGAGCAAAGCCCAGCAACTTAATTTCCAGGTTTAAACCCTCTGCCCTGACTTTGCACTGGAAGAAAGCAACGCTTGCATTGCCAGGGAGCGAGCACCTGAGTTTTGGTGGCTCTTGCTGACCTGTCTAGGCAATGAAGTGCCAAACAGTGGCTGCACATGCTCCCCCCAAGCCTCCCAGACTCTCCTCCAGAATCCAACTTGTCACAGGGAATATTTTCAGTGTTGGGCACATGACTTACAATGTGATTTGGGATCTTAAAGGCTCAGATGCTTAAAAAAATTCCTTTGCTTGTAGAAGTCAGGTAAAAAGTGCATTTCATATCCACCTACAGAAGGATGGTCAGAGGCACTCACTGTTGCTAGATACTCCAGTACCTTGGGCAAAAAGCAGCTGTACCATGAAACTGAGAGCTTCTTATTCCAGTGCTGCAGCTCACTTGCTCCTGCAGTCAATGGGATTCCTATATAAGACATATCAATTTTAATTCTGACCTTTATTAACTTCCCACTACTTGATTTTTGCACCCTCAGCATTCCTTCAATTTGGTAGTATGAAATATATACAAACATGTAACCATCTACCACCCACCAAAATTTTGATAAACATACCTCACCTAAGGCTCCTCTTGCAATCGAATGAAGGCGAACAAAATATTTTGACGTTTTGAGATACATTTTCTTTTCCAGGAGGGCAAATAAATAGACCTGACATAAAATAATGTCATAACAATCAGCAACTACAACTCGATTCTTGCTGCTGTAACTTGAAACTCGTAAGAGAAGGTTAAAGTAACTCAAGTCTCAATTCCTGGACACTAAAAAAGCATCCACTCCTTTTGTGTTGGGTTTTTCTGTATGGCTATATCCTATTTGGGGCAACTTCTGAGCTAGGTAAAATAGCAAAGTATTTCCCCAAAATGCTTAAGGAAATTTGACAATTGGAGATTGGCCTCGTTGACTACAGCCAAGCAATAAGAAACTGGAGCAGGCAGAACTGCAGAGCAAGGAAGAGTGCTTGGAGTCCAAGGGAAGAAGAAAATCAAGCCCCTTTCAGAAGAAATCCAGTTACCAGGGAAAAACTAGGAGTCTGCAAAAGGATAATGGGTCTGAGAAGTACGATGAGGAGACTGGGGAAGAACCCCAGGCTGCCTGGAAAAAAGTTGAGCAGTTGAAGAAAGACAGAGAACTTAAAAAGAGGCCTGGGGCTAATCTTTCTGCTGGTTTATTTTTTTCCCCCTGTTTGTTTATTTGCTACAAGTCAGATTTTGGAGCAATTAGTAAAATATCATGCAAATATTCCCTGTGTGACTGCACATGAATAACTTTAATTTCGCTAAACATTTGTCTCATCGTTCCGAAATACATCTGCTGTTTGCATTAAGATAATCTGCTAAAATATTAGGAAGTAAATTACAGTTTTTATAAGATATTTATGAAACAACTTCTTATTTGTATATTAAATATCTCTGAATATCATGGCCTGTTTTTTTGGCTGATGTCTGCCTTCCCCAGGAGCATCCGTGCCCTGTTTCAATTACAGACTGGGCTGAGTACCATCTTGTGGAAAAGCTCCAACTGGCTGGGAATGGCTCAGCTTACACTTGTAACAGGCTGAGGGAATAGTACCAGATCTTCCAGCAGCCTATGACCAAAAATAAAAAAAACCAACCCCCAAACAAAATACAAGGTTGCAAATGTGCATAAATCACGTGGTATTTGCAGAAATTGTGTCACAACACCACAGGAGAGTGTGTCACTCTGCTCGGACAGGGTGCTGCAATAAATGCCCTTATGGAGAGACAATGATAAGGCTTGGAGGCTGCTCCCAGGCCCTGCTTGCGACCACACACCACACCGGGAAGTAAATTAAAAGCATTTTTGACTGTTTCGTTCTCTCAGGGTTGTCTCATTCTCTTTGCATGCAGAGAAGTCCTAAGGGGTTGAGGAAAGACGTGTTGGTTAGTATTGCCGCAGACCAGATGAGCTTGTGTGTAGCCCTGTTTTCATCTTTTCAAAGGAGATGTGGAAAATCAGGTAATTTGTCATCTTCTAGAACTGACGTTTGGGGCAGGACCCTAAGGGCTGCGCCCCGTGGGAGGGAGACAGGGTCACTGAGGAAGGTGGAGGATGGAAAGCAAACAGATCTATGTGCTGGAGGAAGTTGCTGCTGTACAGTCGGGGAGATATCTGCACTAGCTTCAAGCATGGGTAGATAGAGCTGTGGGAGCTCAGGGTGAGTAATGAAACCCCCCTGAGATGCAGGTAAATCCTAGATCACTGCCATAGCTTGCTCTAGACAGGCTCTGCATTGCTGGCAGAACCCAAAACACTTCAATTAAAGTTAGCTCATGTGTAGCTGCATGAGCTCTAGCCACGTGAGCACAGACACATCTTTAATATTAAAGGTTATGCCTACATCCCTCTTAAAACCCAGCCTAGAGTGCTCAGGAGTTGCCACGGCCCCACAGACAACATGTAGCTTGGGCTGCGTGGGGTCTATGAAGCCACTGAGGAGTTTATTGACCCTCCAACCTTCTCTGACTATCTGAGACCCTGTGTTCTTTCATAGATAGGCACCAGCTGCAGATTTCATGTCTGGACACACAGCATATCTGGCTTGGAGGATTTTGGGGGTTTAGTTCAGAAATGCTGGCAGTGGAGTTCGGGTGTGCAAATCACAGATTAGGTACTTCTGAGCTACCTCGCTCGGGAGTACCACCTCCTCTCACTTACATTCCCTGCAAAGCTGCTCTGTCCCTAGTCCACAAGTTAAAACGGAATGCCCATTTTAAAAGTGAATGGGGTGAAATGGGAAGAAGAGGAAGCCCAAGGCACCAGAGTTTGGATTTAGATGATCTAAATTCAGGATGAAGATGTCTGGCAAACAGAAGAGGAGATTGAAACACTTTAACATACCATCTTAACCCACAGATCCTGCTCTGGTTTGATATTAACTACTCAGAGTCCAGCTTAAAAAAAAATAAAAGGGTGGTATAAGCCTGCTCACCCTCCTCTTGCTTGTGCCCCACACAGTGCCTGTACCACTGCTTGTACGGCCACACGCTGCATTGGCCCAGGGACCCTCAAATTGATGCAACAGGATAGGGAAGTAAGTAGGGGAGGGTGTATTTCGGCATGGATCAGTCCCTTAATGCTCACAGCAAAATAATGAACAGCCTGGGCCAATGTGGCTGGGTTCTGGCTGCCTCACCTAGGTATATTGGTACCCACGCGCTGCGCCGAGCCCTGCCCACTGTCCCTGTTTCACAGAGCCAAGGGCTCTGGCAGGGACCACACCAGCAATTGTGCAACCCCGCTGCTCAGCCGCAGATTTCCTCTGGCACCAGCAGCACAATAGCGGGCCTGTTGGTAAACAGGAATTGTTTCCCTGCCACAATAGGGCTCAGGATGAAATCATTCCCCGATACCAGGCAGCCTCAACGTGCCTCCTCCGCTCCCCACCCCAGTTTAGATGGTAGTGCCTTCCTGCTCCCTGTGGGCCTTGAGTCCCTCATAAAACGACAACACAATAAAACAAAATAATAATGGAATCCATATAAGGCTTGATGTCTTCATTGCTCCTTAGAAAATGTGCCAAGGGAGCTTCGACTGAATACAGGCAGCAGGTTCCCAGCATCAGCAAGGATTTTTTTTAAGAGGAGGAAAGGACATTTTTCAAGCTCTGGATACCAGTATCCATCTCACCCATCCTCAGCTATACACCTCCATCAGAAAGAAACAGGTAGTTATGGGAGATGAATCCCTGGGTCTGGCAGATATATATGGAGTTAAGCTCACCTTAAGCATCCAAGGGTTGTGTAGGAAGGGAGATGACTGCTGACAGCCCCACTGGAGAGGCTTTGACCAGGGCTGACCCGCTCCCAGCATCCCCCTTCCCGGCAGCATCAGGGGCTCTCAGGCTCTCGCAGAACATTTTGTGGTCGGGGTAATTGCATTGTGTTGTCTTAAAACTGCAGAGGCGTGGCCCTAAATAAAACCAGACCCCCAGCCTCACTCCAAGCACAGGAGCCCCCCAGCTTCCTGCCCATGCAATCTGACACACGGCCCTGTCCAGCCTCCCTGCCCTGCCTTCATTTTTCAGTCGCATGGTTATTAATGAATTTGTAATTGCATGGGGGAAAAAAGATAAACATATGATTTGAGACAAATACATACATGTCATGAATATATATATACACATATACACACACACACTCTCTCCTATCTATATTTTTTGGTCAATGGTGTCCTAGAACCCAAATGTACCATTTAATTATTTGTGTTGGGAGTGTCAAAGGAACCTACCATTTATTTATATAGTTAAATCAGCTGCAGATGTGTGTGTGCTTTTTCCTTCATCCTTTCTTTCCTTTAGTGTTGGCATTTCTGACATCTCCATTTTTTTTTTTATCTCTCTCATTCAATGAGGGCATCTGAAAAGCGTTGGGAAACGGCTCGCTGCTCCCTCCCTGGTGTTGTCTGCAGGGGTGGGCATCCCACATCGCTCTCACAGGGCTGTGCTTTTCTCCTGCCCCAAAGCAAGGGCTTGACAAATTAAGACCTCAAACACCAGGAACTGAGGGGAAAAGGAAAGTTTCCTGCACCACACGGGCCCAGGAGAGATCCTCTGGTGAAGGAAGCATTGCAGCTGAGTCCCCACAGCTCACTGCACCTGTGGCACACACCAGAGGAGCTCAGTACCACGGGGAAGGAACCATCACGCCGTTTCCTGAGAAGCCCAGCATAATCCCTATGAACAAGCTCTCCATTTTTTTGAGCCTGAAAGACATAAGAAGTGACCTCTACTTTTCATTTTTCAGGGCAGGGAGAGTATGTAGCATCTGTCTGAGCTGGCTTTTGGCAAAACCTACTGCCTTGGAGGGCTCAGCTCGGGCTGACACTGGGACTTGCTTGCATCAGCCTTGTTTGGTGGTTTGGGTTTATTCCTGTGAAAACCAGGCTCAGCGTTAACTTTCAGCATTAGGCAGGTGACACAGCTGAAGTCAGAGATGCCCGTTTGATTTTCAGAAGCACTATCAATTTTCTCATGACTTTTTTCCCCCATTATCATGTTTCTTTTCTTGAATGAAATTCAGAGGAGCAGGGCACCAGCCGCTCTAAGCAGCATGCCAACGACTGCCAGCAGAAATCAGGACAGATATTGCTCTACCCCTTTTGGCAGGAGGAGGCAATCTCTTTCTGCTTTACCTGGAAGACAGTCATCAAGGCTTAGTAGCCCCAGGAAGCAACTTAACGCTGCAGCCAGAAAATGCACTTCAGATTCTTTTGGCAGGAGGCTGATGTTTCCTAATATCGCTCTGGATGCTTAAATGATGTGATAATAAGTGTATTAGAAGCATTTAGGAGATAGGACTACTAGCAAATGAAGATTCATTTTTAAACTTTCAAATGTATCTAAAACTGATGTTCACATGTTGAAACCCTGCTTGCTGTCAGAGAGCTGTCAGGTGAGCGATGCTGTGTGTTGGGTGCTGGCTGCACCCCCGGGGATGCTCCCAACAGCCCCTTACACCCCACCAAGGCAGCCTGGCCACTTTTTAAAGCCGAAGACCATCACTCCAAGGACATATCCAAGCACCACTTGCAGAAATCCCCTTGGGGAAGCTGGTCACAATGCCATCGAGGCAGTCTCTTTAAATGCACCCATATATGAGGAGGATAGCCTGGTTGCTCTGATTTGCTTTGTAGCAATTATCCACTATGAACATTATATAATCTGGCTCATCCTGTATTATCTGAAAAGGTACAATACCTATAAAACTGTTTAATATATACATTTGCATACAGGCAAAACCTCACAATGTACTTAAATATGTATATTTATTATATTTTGTTAGGTACCTACATTATATAGCTAGTTCTTTTTTCTTTTTTTATTGTATGTCCTAAAAATGTATGGAAGCCTAAGCATGTATGCCTATGTATGTATGCATACATAGGTATGGCATGTATATTCAATAATATGCAGCATGTCTATAAATATATATGTATGCATATATGCATATAGGTATATACAGATTTATACACACACATATATATATATGTATGCATGTGTATCTAGCTACCTATCTGTATGTATGGGCCCATGCTGGGTGTATAAAGACAACTGACTACCAGAACACTGTTCCAAGGCACGCTGAGTCCCGCAATACAGATTACGAGGCTTCACAACAGCTCCCCGGCTAGACACGTAAGCAAGTCCACTTAGGCATAACAGCATTCTCCCTCTTACACATTACGAGCCGCTTTCATTAAAATTCAACACTTCTTTGAAGAGGCTTTCCTTACAGCCACTACTCATAAGCCTTGTTTCTCTCCTGCTCTCAGTAAAGTGATCCTCTGCTCTGCCTGGCCGCCAACTCCTCCTGGGGCAAGGGCAGCATAACCAAACCAGATGTGGTTAGCTGGTATAAAGCACCGATCACTGGTTTCATTGCCATTGCACTGGCACACCCAAAAGACCTGAAATATTTTAAAATTCTCTCTAAAATGAGTTTTTATGTCTTATTCTCTAGCAGGCACATTGCAAACAGCATGCAAGTTCCCCAGCAGTTCACCGAGTCAACTAAACTATATATTTTTTTGAGTATCAAATGTATAAAACAGTTTGTCTGATAGCTGATGATGGCCTTGCTTTGCAGTGCTTTGGCACCTCTCCGGCCTGGCTGTGCTCACCGAAGGGCTGCGCTCCGGCTGCGTGCCTCACCGCTGGGAAGAGCGCCGGAGGCTGCTGGGGAAAGGGGCCTGGACTGCAGCGCTGCAAGGCACTGCAGTGCCATTTTGAATTAAAATATTTACTCCTGACATTTTGCGAGAGGGGACGTAAAAAAAAAAAAAAATAAAGCAAAAGCTGGACGTAATTCAAAATCTCTGCAAAGTCACTGGGAATCTTCCAAAAGGCTTCAGCGAGAGCAGGATTAGCTCCCCCCATATATACATAAAATTTGTTGTCTTTTGCATATCAAAGTGGTGAAGCCTCTCTTCTCTTCAGCTATTGCTTTTAAGTGTGCTACAAACAGAGCCTTATCTGTCCAGAAAAAAAAGGCTTTGACAAGGAAGACTAGCTCAGATGCCGAGACAAACTTGGCCACGTTCCTGCAGCAAGAGCAAAGCCAATAAAGATATGGGCTGGTCTCTAGATGCCGTCGATAACGTGATTTGGATGGTTGTTCGAAAACTCTCGCTATGTTCCTGTTGTTGTTTAACACTAATAAACCCTTCATCTTCCCCTCCTTTCCACCCTCACCCTCCCTCCCACACGTGCAAGGATGCTATATCGCAGCCAGGGTGCAACGGGCTGAAATGCCTCCATATTGTTCCCAGCCATAGTAGCAGACACTAAAGAATCTACAAAAGCAAGAAAAATTAAGCTGGCAAAAGGAAAACTTCCCAAAATGTGGTACTTGTTGAACTGAGCAGCTTCATTCAGCTCCACTTCTTTAAATTCCACCCTCATCTCCCTTCTATTCTCCTTTCTGTAGATCAGATATGATTTTACCTACTATGTAATTTCTGTGATTTTTTGCAGCCTTCCTCTCTTCCAGGGAGTTGCTCACTGATGCCTGTATATCCCATTAATACATTAAATCTGCTGGAAATTTGGTCGATAATTAGGCTGATGAGACAACTTGTTAAAAGAATCTGAATGCAGCCAGTTCACCCACTGCACCATGAGCTTCTCATGACCAGCAGGCGTGGAGGTGACAAAAGCCAATAACCACCAACTCCCAAACTCTTTTTTCTCAGCAGTTTGAGCATATGTTGCTTCAAGTACGTGCAAGAAACCCATATGCTGTGTCAGAAAAAGGCACATTTATGAAGTAAGGATTTAGGATAGGATTGAACCAAAGGTCAATGTTGGAGGAGGGCGAGGCTGCAGAGGTCTTGTTGATCTGGCCACATCCAGGCTTCATAGTGGATATCAACAGAGTGGTGAAATCACAGCAGAAGATGCTTCCCAAAAAATGGCACTCATATATTCGTATATACATGAACACACACGCACATATAAAACCCCACTGTGAATCTACAAAAACCCTAAGGATGCACACAGGCTGGTCTTCATTAGCATTTGGAGAGAAAAAAACTGCTTCCTTGTCTTGTTTCTGGACACTGAAAAACATCAGTATTTTTTTGTAACTTCTTGAAATGTTTTCAGCATGTGCTGGCCCAGCTTTCCTATGCACCCAGGGAATTATTGAAATACTGAAGACTGATGGAGCTGCTGGGGAGAGTGGTGGCACAGTTATGCCCAGGCCAGCAAACAGAAGAGCGTTTCCAGCATACGCTGAAAATTCAGATTCTGTCCAAGTCTTTGGAGAGCAGATGTCAATTATGAATCACATGATTACTCTGCCATATTTTTCCTGGTTATGCTCATTGACTTAGATAAGGTATCATTTTTCACCTACAAAATATGTTGCATATACAATAAATAATATGCACAGTACCATAATAAATATTCAGTATATATGGTGTGTGCATTATAGTGGTCCTGGTAGAGTTATAGCAGAGCAGTCAAGGCTGAATTGGCATTTTCATTATAAAGGCTGATAATTCAAGATCACTAGCAAAAGACAATGAAATACCATCTGCTCACATGCAAACAGCTTTTACAGAGGGGGTTTAAGGTCTTGACGTGAGCAGTTCTGCATAGAGGGCAAAAACGAGAGAGCTCCTGAGACACTGTCTCTCACTGTCAAAACTCTTCACCTGAATTCGTTCCTACTTAGATGTCAGCTGATGTTTTTCCTAAATCTCCAGCTTCTTGAGCCAGAAGATCTTGTGAGCATCAGTGTTCTCACAGGAGATATAAAGGAGTATTTTCTAGACTTTCTGACACAATAGTAAAGCTTGTAAATGCAAACTCTGCACCTCAACAACCAAAATCCAGATGGGGTTAAACAGTCTTCTCTGCCACACCTGAACTTCTTGATGCTGAGGAGGAGCAACACATACTCAGCACTTGCTGAAGGCCAGGATGGTTTGAGCTGGGGCCAGTGCCGACCTCTCCCAGCGGTACCAAGTTCAGTAACTGGCACCATGTCTGCAACTGACCCCCAGGGCTAGGTCAGGTGTGTCATGTTACATACTTCCAAAGATCTGGCCTCTGTACTGAAAATTATTGTCTCTCTAACCACTGCAACCTTTTCTACCTTCAGTGCCACTTCTGCTGTAGTTTGTATGTGATGGCTTGACCAGAACTCAGTGAAACACTCCCAATCCAACCATATGACTAGCTTATACAAAGCCTTCACAGCATTTTCGGTAGCTTCAGGCCAACCTTTTATATCCCTGCTCAGCTTCCTTCTGATGGCTGCAGCCCATCAGGTGGAGGTTTGCACAGGAACGGCCTCATCTCAGCAGGAGGTTGTTGGAGCACGGTCTGGAGGTGCTGGAAATGGGGCTGGCTGGGCGCAGGCGGGCGGCTTTGCTGGTGGCTAGGAGGAGGCGGTGTTTTCCAGCAGAGGGTGTTAAAGAACAACCAGGAGGTCTGGTGGTAGGTGGCAACCTCTTCTTTCAGCACAGCTGCTTGCAGAGGGCATGTCTGTTTACACCTTGAACTAATCACAGTGACAACCAGCAGTGAAAACCTGGATGCGGGGAAATCCATGGGAATTTTGCCCAGACTTTTCCCTTGAGCTGTTACACTCATGGTTCAAACGTATTTCTTCCAGTACGTGGTACCTTTCTGTCCAACAATGAAATTCATGCAGATTTTTTAGCTCGTACCCAGCAGGCACCTAAGCATCTTCCCAGTCCTAGTGCAATAGAAGGAGAGCGATGCTGCAGGGTGTAAGTACAGGTAAGTGGAGGGACCCACCTCCGACCACATAACATGTCACTGTCCATCCTGACATGTCTAACAGGTGAGTTCACCCCAGTTTGTAATCCCCCCCTTCGCTGGCTGGCTCTGTATCAATGATAAGTGTTATTTGCACATCATCGCAGCTTCAGTTCGGCAGCTCTTCGAGCCTGTTTCCAAAAGAAACTGTCACAGACAATAAACACCAAAGTAACCCCACTTCCAATTTAATTGTTTTCTCAAAATATCACTAGCAATTAGATTATATTAGCAACAGATTGTTTGCAGTAGCTCATTCTCTGAGTCAAAACTGGTTTCTTTCTCTTTTACAATCACACAAAACATCTGAAACAGGAAAGTACCTAGGTTGTTTTTTTTAGAGTCAGAATCAAGTAAACAACCAACATTACTTCTACAAAAGCCAAAGTGTCTGGGAAATGCAGGAGAAAAATATGGGATGGCTGGAATTTTTTTTATGTTTACAAATTTATTGTGAAAGTTTTAAGAAAATACAGTGACAGCATTGCCTGCAGTACAGTAGGGAATGACAGTCAATAAATAACACTAAAGGACTGTGCAATAAATAAATATAAGACTAATATAATATGTTTGTAGCGGGCTGATCAGTTTTAAATCCTCTGCCTAAGGCTGAACTTTACAATAAACAAACCACGCCTGTATGCTTTTCTCTATCGGTGCTGGGTCAACCCATTTATTTATGGTTGGGCTCCCCTTCTTCCTCACACATGCAATTTTTGTCCATCCCAGTTTTCTCCCCTTTTTAAAAAAATATCAAAACCCAAGCAGAGTATAACACTGCCCAGAGGTAAGGTACACCTACTCTCTTACTGACGTGGTATCTAGGCTTTACCAAGACACATGGGTTGGCAGAGCCATAACACGTGTACACCCGCACTGACGGCAGCCAGCCCCTTCATTATTTCATATATGTGCCCTTCGCCGAAGTAAGCTGTGCTGCACATGTCAAAATGTGTCCCACGGTGTCCCCAGGGATTTTTTTTCAAGGCTGGCTTAGCGAAGTGACCGCACATCTTTTTATTACCTTTGGTGGAAAACATTAGCCCTTTCTTTTAAGCAGTGCTGCACGGTCGAGGGGGCTTGGAGGGCTCCAGACAAGCGTCTGCAAAACCATCTCTGGCTCAGTGGCTGTGATCATGGGCTAGGTAATTTGTTTGATTAGAGTATCCGTCTAAGACAAAGAAAGTGTAGTGGAGTGAGTCAGGCTCTGGTCTCATTTACAGGTCTGGAGATGCATGGAGAAGCTATTACAAGTGACCTGTGACCTGGCCCACCCTCAGGTGAAACGGCTTTGCCCAGTCACCTCCTGTTAGCCTCAGCCAAATGATAGGCTTCGGGGAGCCCGGGACGCGGTGATGGTTCATCAGACAGACAATATCAGACCCGTGGGCCCAGCCTTGAGCTATGCAGATGCAAAAGCAGATGAATTTAAAAAAAAAAAAAAATAATGGCTTTTCAAACTTATTATGGTGATAGTGTTACTTACAACAAATCTGTCTGCAGTTTTGGGGCTGCAGAGATAAAAGCCCTCAGGAAAAATGTCAGTGGCTTGAGTTTATTTATATGTAAGGTAACCATGAAAAATGTCGGCGTACCACTAATTGCAGGGCATATTTATTCTGCACAAGTTGTTTTCCACATTAGCACAGTTGTTAAAATGCAGTTTTGCCTCAGGAATATTATAACTTTATCTTCTGTAATTATAAATGTGGATGTTGCTGGGGTACTATATACATTGAAGAAGAAACGTAAGAAACGGGCACTGCAAGGAGGAAAACAAACATAATTAAAAATGTAATGTAGTAATTATATGAAACATACTCGGGAAGTGGAGAACCACGGAGAAGCTAGCAAAGGAGCTACGGCGCATTAGATCCTGGTTTTAGATTTGTATGCCATCTCATTTCAAATTTCTCCCATGGTTTTTCACTCAAACCAACTAACAAGGACCAGTTGGCAAGGCAAGAGCTTATGTGCAGCGGCACGTTATTCTGTGCTGTGCAGTCATTATAGTGTAAGAGCAATTTTACTATGAGGAACTAAACCCAGAAACCTGGAATGCAACTGCACGCTGTAGTTATCATACAGGAAATGTTTAATGAACGACAGTAGAAAAGCATCTTCTGATAGGGTAGGGAATATTTTAACTAAATATACCATATTATGCAAAATGCCTAATGTCACTGATACAATCATAACTCTATGTGTGAAGCAGAGAACGTTAAGGGTCACCAACCTGCTGTACGTTACATCTAACACACAAGGTGCGCAAGCACCTATTTCCTTGAGAAACACCTGGCAAATGAAATGTGAAGTTTTCTGCATGGTGCTAAGAGGCAGAATTCAGACACAATTTGCTTGTCTGGAGTAAAAGAGGCCCGAACTATGTTCTCATAGCACTCAGCTCAGATTGTCTGGGACTCAAAGTTTTCATAAGAAGGGAATCACCGTGAGCAGGACTGCAGTGATGACCGCAGCCACAAGAGCAGCCGGCAATTGCTTCCACTTTTCCCTTCAGGTTAGGTGCACCCCAGGCACAGTGGATACACAACACAAACCATGGATGCACAAATACACATATTTATATATTGAGAGCAAGAATCTGTTTCCTTCCCAAGGGAGGGACCATTTAATGGCATACAAGAGCACAGAGTACCATTTCAAGGTTTTCAGATTTTCTTTGTTTTATTGATTCTTTACTTTTATACCAAACTGTAGTCCACACCATCCTGAGTTTAAAAGACAGATAACACCAAATTTCCACTAGCATCTGGGCAGGGGCCAAGCAGAAACGTATTAATTATACCCCTACTATTCACCTATGCTTACTAGCAAAAGCTCCATAACACAGGCATGATTAGAAACCCATCAGATATAAACAAGCCTGAGAAGTTCAGGAGAGTCTGGAGGCTTGACAACCAAAATCCTAGAGCATTTCCTTCTGGATCCCCCCTGAACACCCTTTCCCATCTCATACCTACTACATTCTCCTTTTTTTCTCCTTTTCCCCCCTCCAAGGATATTTACTGCCCTCTAAAGGCTCCTCATCCTTCAGTGTCCTTTCTCTCTTCGCTGCATTTCCCCCCATGACCATCCTTTTTTACCTTTCCTCTATGTTTTGGCAAACTCCTGTTCTGCTGAACGGTGCAAACGAAACACTCCTAACGTCTCCCACTTTTTCACTCAGGGATATCTGTGGCCAACCAGAAAGCTGGGCAGTGATGTACCCTGAGAGTTCATCAGAAAAACAAGGTCCATTGAAAGACTCGGACTCCATTCTGCCCAATTTGTCTAAATTATTTTTTTCTGAAACGAGGTATCCTAGTTCTTCTTTGTGTTCCTTCTCATTTCCTCCAAACTCATTTATCAATCTTCAGAGCTCCAGCCCTGCTGTTGCTGCTCCCCACACCTAACAATGTGGACACCCTATCACAGATGGCAACCAGCAACAGACACAACTCTCCAGTTGCTTCACATTGCAGACCTCCCCAGAGCACATCACCCCCGCCAGAGTCATCACCTCAAAGGGCTGGAGGGGATTTCCAGAGGTCACTAGTCCCTTCCCTGGCCCATGGCACCTGTGTCATTCCTGACAGATGCTTATCTTTGGGGTTTTAAGGCCTTCAGTGCTGCCACCTCCCCAGGCAGTGTCTTGCGGTGCATCGCTGTCCTTATCACAAAAAGGTTTTAATGTGAAACTTTCCTACTGCAATTTAAGCCCATTACTTCTTGTCCTATCAGCAAGAGGCGTGGACAACTGATTATTTCTTTCCTCTGTGCAGCAGTTCTCCACATTTTTTGATGATTGTTTTGTTGACACAGACATTTCTCTGCACCAAAAGCACAGTCTGAGGAGTGGTGTATCTCCCCATCACTGAAACCGGCGTTCTTTTGGCTATAATGTCCACTGGTGGCATTTCTATTGTAAATTCACTTTACAAAATGAACTGAAAGCTGAAATGAAACCTCATTGAAAAGCTCACATTATGGGGATTTATATTCCCTTTTTACTGTCCCTTAAAATACAAACAAGACTATTTTTGACATATGTGTAATTGAACTAAAAATAAGCAGACACAGCTTTGCCAAGCACCAGTGCTGAATGCTCATCATTTAGGATCCCAGAAATTATCATCTAGGCTTAAAAATAATAAAATTTCAGCAACATATATGAAACTCTTCACAATTGCCATCTGGGCTAGGTTCTCTGAGAGCTTGAGTTGGGATTCTACTCATCTCAGTCGACTATTCATGCACCAGAAAATTAGATGTCTTGTCCATCTGCTGTGGGCTAACGAGTATGGAAAAGCTTACACATCTATTTAAGGTGGCATAAATGACTCCCTGGAAATGTCCTTCTTTCTCCTAAGAGAGTGCCTAGGCATTAAAGGCTTTCAGAACAATAAATCATAATGGAGCAGGGTATATTTTCATAGACTTTCTCCCCAGAGAAGCAGCATCCTCTCTGTTGGTATGCCTGCTTGATTCAGACAAAAGCCGAGATCCTTGCATTATCTCACATCTCCAAAGCCTTTAGTAAAGACTACAAACATCAAAATACCCATGAAAAATTCACCAGTAGGTTAACAACTTCTACAGGAAGCTGTATTTCTGATTGCTTTAGAGTAATTAAGACTAAAAAAAGCCATGTTGACTTCAATGGCGCTGTAGCCACTTTGCAGATGTCAATGACTCAGGGATATGTTCCTGTTGAGGAATTGCCTGACGGGTATTTTTTGGCTTCTACAGGTGCCTTCTTCTTATTGCAGTTTTAGGAGCTACAACTTTTCTAACCTGAAGGTGCCTACATTTCAGAAGAGAACAGGCTGTACATCTGCTTGATCTATGCCCAACCTTTTGGTTGACTTCTGGGAGCGAGCCCTTCTTCGTGAAATACTGAGTTAGCATATGCTGCCTGCTCCCATGTGTGGTGGGCAAGCTCAGCATACATTTAAAGGTGTCTCTTTCAGAGGGCTTCTGAGGCCAGATAATTTTGACGCCACAGGTTTGACCCAAGGTCCTTGCTTTGGGACAAAGGTAAAAAGCTCCACAGAGAAAAAGGACATATGGTTCTCACCTTCCTCCACTGGTGGGAGCCAAGGAAATAATGAACTAAGCTCAATAATTATGACACTGACAATTGGTGAGTATAGGAAACAGGGCACATCACACAGACAAATCTTTCCTCTGGTATTCTGTTTTGGACAACAGCAACCTATTAATTCTGAGGATAGTCAGGTGGCCGTATTTACTAATCACCAATGAACATGCCTGCATGAACTTGTCTGCTTGCTTTTTCAGCCAATTTATATCTTATTTTCCAATGTGTACAATGTTGTTGGCCCCTTATGGAGCCCCATAAGTCCCATCCGAAGTGACAAAGTGTCCAGTTTTGACCAAAACGTCATTCAATGGCCTTTAAATTTCTCCTTGCTTTCATCAACTCAAGTAGTAGGGTGCACTTGTCCTCTTAATGAAGTTAAAATGACAGCAAGAGACTCTTACAGTGAAGTGACAGAGCTCTGGCAGTTGCTGTTAGTGAAAGGCTCTTAAAATATATCCAGTTGTTCCAAACCAAAACCATGTTTGAGCTTAGCAATCTGCTCTTGGGTTTTCCACAACAGTAATATTAATCAGATCAATTATATCTTTCTTCTTAACAGATTTCCTTTCTTCAAAACCAGTCTGGAAAGTCTTCTTGCGCCCTATATATATATATGTATTTATATAAAAATATATTTTTGGGGTCATATTTCTTTATACAGTGTTACCAGGATGCAGGATGAAAAAGTGAACATGAAATGGTTCAAAAGGTACTGCTCAGATTCAAGATTTCTCTGTTTTATCAGGAAAAATCCACTGGGGGAGCTGCTGAAGCAAGAGGATAAGGGACAAACAAGAGTTGTGCTAAGCTCTGGGTGTACAAGCCAGGCCAAAATACCTCCTTGGCTATGGGGTTATTGAGTCAGGGCTGATAGTTTGCTACATAAAGTAGAAATAAAATAACCAGCTTTTATTTTCTTGCCTGATGCATTCACCGCACCCTTTGAAACCCACCCCAAACAAATGAAGAGCTTTGGATATATTGCTGTTTAATAATTGCCTCCTGATCAGTGAGGAGCAAAGCTTCTTCTTCCCTTTCTTCCCTCTCCTCCACAACAAATTCTCACTAGGATTTTTTTTTTCACTACAGACAGCAAACATAATTACACAACAGATCAGAACAGCTTACATAATGCCCTTTATAGAAACCTGCCTTACCTCAGAGGCATATTAGCATTTCTTATGGGTTTAAGGGGTGAGGGATTAATTACAGATTTTCAAAATATGCCTAATTACATATTTACTGGTGGAATAAATAATTCACATTTCATAACTCACCATGAAATGACTACTTTCTTTTGAAGATTAAGAATTCGAGGCTTGAGGAATGTTAAAGTTCAAACTCTGAATAAAGGCTCCTAATCCTTTATAGATCGGCGTTTTACTCACATGAAAAATAGAGCAGAAAGTCGCTCTTTCACCTGAGTGACTTGTAGACCCCTTGAAATTTCTCACTTGGCAATCTATTAAAGGAAATGAGCAAAACATTAGAAATGTGATTTGTTCATTTACTTTGGCACTTCGGTAGATCATGGTGGATTTTGGGAAGCATCTAAATGACTTGAGAGCATGTGTTTCGCCAATTCTTGGCTTTTGCACTGGGCAGAAGCAGGACCAGCAGCATCTCCCTGTACAGCACAGTGCGGGCAGTGGCTGGTACCCTCCTCCCAGGGCCAGTGCGGGGGCTGCTGCTCTGCCGTGCGTGGCGGTGGCAACCAGAGACTCCTCACATGCTTGCAAGCGAGCGTGCCTTTAAACGCTTCACGGCATTGGGTCATTTGGAAGCATAAATCAACTTGCCCCTTTCCTGACCTGCCCTAACATACAGCCAGTGGTTTCCTCCGTTGTATTTTATTTTAGCCAGAGTTAGCAAGAAGAGTATCCCTTTGGCATTTAGGGAATATACAAATTATTACAGAAGAGCAAATAACTGCCTCCAGAAAGGAAATAACTGCTTCTGAGTGTTGCATTAAAAGAAAAAAAGCTGCCTTCAACAACAGTAAGTGCCACATTCAGTAACTACAGATACCAAAGAAAGGAGGAAAGGAAGGCCCCATGTGCCAGTACTATTGGTCTTGGTTTGCATTTTGGTAAACTTACAAAGGAGGAATAGGTTGGAGAATCTGGCACAGTATTGCTTCTGTGCACATATACATGACAGTCAGAATCTATCCACACCAGTCCTGGTACATTATGGAAAGTGGAAAGGGCAGAAGAATCACTTAGAAGAAAAAATCAGTAGGACATGTAGAGCAAGTGACCTGGCTAAGTCATCCCCCTGGTCACCCCACTGCAGGGCAGCTACCTAAGGGACACATAGAAAAGACTTTGCCTGGCCAGCTCATGTTTTCCCCTGATTAGGTCTCCAGCTTCATGAAGATCCTTAAAAGAAAGCCAATATACCTTTTAAAAATAAAGATATACAGAGAATATTCATAGCGTATAGCAATGGAGTCTACCTATAACAACTATCAAGATTCCCAGAAAGTAAGGAAATAAACACTGATTTACAGCATAGCCACACTTGTGATTAACTTGTAGACATAAGTCCATGTGTTTTGGACAGGTATATGAAAATAGCAACCTGCTATTAATCATTTTAGTTCTTTAGAAGAGCTAGGTATGTGGAGGAACATAAACCAAAACATGATGCTTGGTGAGACTTCACTCCTAGTTCAGCCTTTTCCTTTTGTGCCACCTCATGTAAGTGGCTTAACCTTTCTATGCTACACTTCCCTTAAAATGCTTTCCACCGTATAAGCTAAAATGATTGTGTACAGACTAGTTATTGATTTAATTGAAGCAGGTTGAAAAGTGGACACCCACTCTCGTAATCAATTTGGGAATAAAAATGTTATTTTCATTTTGGAGCAAAGGGTCTATTTTTTCATACACTTTACACATTTTTCAGTAGTCTAAAACCTAAAGGTCTATGGAAAAAAAATGTTCTTTTTTTGTTTGTTTTCCTTAGAATAATGCCTTACTTTCAGTCTTGCTTTCAATAATAATTTCCATAACAATGTATACTTTAAAACAAAAGAAAATATTCTGGGGAAAACATTGATAACATTGGTTCAACCTACAGAGATGACTGTAAAATTTTGTCTATCAAAATGCTCAGCTTGCCAGGTCAAAAACTCACATTTGATCAACATGTAGATGTTTCTTTTATTAATAATTGCGTATCAGCAATATTTCAGTGTAAATACATAATTTAAGCTCTAAAGTTATTTAAAGCAGGTAAAATACTCTACAGTGATGGCATCATCAAATGGAAGAATGCAATCAGTGGTATGAAGTGGTAGATGAGGGGCAGGTGAGCATCCTTAGCCATAACTACAAGCAGTGAACACTGTAGGACAGATTTATAAATGTACTGCAAGCCATTTAAAAAGTCTTCTCCCTCTCTCGCCCACACAATATTAATTACCTGCACCGGCTTGTACTAATTCATTTTCCTTATACCTCAGTAAAGGAAGATGGTGTTTGAAATAAGTAGTGTCAAGATACAGCGTAAAGAAGCTATGGATACTCCGAAATTGCATTTTTGGGGCAGGGGGGCGGAGGGGGGAGAGAAAGAATAACACCTATAAGTTATGCTTCCAACTCAGTTTCATTCACTGAGTCATGTAAATAAATATCCAGCCAGTTTGGTCCCCATTCCACAGCCTCGGCACAGCAACTCTAATTACTCATCTATAAACAATGCAGACAAGCCATCGCTCAACACCGCGCTACGCCTCATGGCCACACGCTTTGCATCCTACCTGGGTAAATATTAAAATGAATATAATATACTATATTTTAAGGGTAAAGTTATCTGCAAAGCCCAGTGATTCATGAGCTCTCTGAATGTACATAAAGTGCTTTAGTGAAAGCATTTCCTAAGGGCCTGATCCAGTCATGCTTCTCAAACCCTCCGCAGCTGTCTAGACTGGAACAGAAAGGTCATTCAGCCACTGAAGGCCAATCCATCACTCCCATTAAAAAAGAAAATACCTAAACTGCTCCAAAGGTTCAATTTGTGGATCTGATGGGGAGATACTGAAACAGCCAAGGTCCCCTTCCCCAGGGGGACAAGGGCCAACACAAAGCCTGTACCCTTCCCAGGGCTCGTTTTGAGGATCTGAGCAGGAAGCCAAAGCATCCCAGGAAAATTCCTGCCTCAAAGCACATCTCTTGTCATCCTCTTCTTTTTAACATGCCAGTGCAGCAATGCAAGGAGCTGCTGTGTTCTTCCACACCAGAACTTTTCTCTCTGCTTGCCTCTCCTTGTCACCGGGGGCCTCGCGTATGCAAAATCCAGAGTTTATGTATGTCCCATGATAGGGGAAGTCAACGCTCATCCCAAAAGACTCTTCCCCAACCTATTACTTAAGGATGGAGGATCCCCCTTTCTCCAGGCTACATGTGGCCCCTTCACTGCTCTAACCCTGCTGACATGTCTGCCACAGGAGAGCCCCATGGGCCTACTGGAGATGGGTGCTGCTGTCTTCTCCATCAGTAGTTGGAGATATCCAGGTCACCGTTGGGCTGCAGAGAGATGCTCACCAGCTGGGGAAGTGTACATCCCTCTATCATCCCTTTAGCAATGGTACACCGAGCTGTAAAATATCCCTGTACTGGGGGGATTCCCTGCATGCTGCAGACTTGGTGGGTGACTTCAGCCTCATTAAGCTTGGGCAACCGGGGCTGAAGAAGCCTCTGCAGGGGCCTGCCCAACAGGACATTGCACAGCTGATGAGAATGGGGCATTTTTCCAGCTCGAGCACCAGCAGCTTGCTGAACTGCTATGGGTCAGCAGCGAAACGGGCTGGATATCATCGCCCCAGTGAGCTCCCTCCCTCCGCAAAGTAAGGGAGAGCACAAAGAAGCCAGCACGAGGACTGACAGTACTGCTTGAAAAATGTATTCCAGCTGCTCTCCTTAAACTGCAAGCTACGGCCCAGTTGTTTGCAATCACAAACATTTTTAAAGAGGCATTTCTGGGGTTCGATAGGACCTGCCTCCTCCAGACGCAGACGTTTCAGAAAAAAAAAGGGAGGGAAGGAGAAAAGAAAAGGCGACCTCTTCCTGGATCTCATCTTTTCCATTTGGATTTCAAGCACCAGAACCATTACTAAATAAAATGTCAACTTTTTTCCCTTGTTCATTAACCTTTGATGCTTATTGTACAGCCAGTTTCAGTGCTCACAGGGGACTCGGGAGGCTCAAATCACAGAATTCATTTTACTCAGGGCTTAGGCACAACTTGAACCACAGTCCAGAAAGGAGGGAGGGGAAGGGAGGGAAAAGGCTATTAGCCCAATCCTGCCTCTTCAGCGGTTTACATGTTTAATAAAGATTGAATTTAGAGAGAGGGGGAACCCCCAACTTAGTAATAATTCCCTTCACAAGTTCTACTATAATTAAAAAATAGAGGCAAGGTCATGACGAGTGCTATTGAAAATAACAGACAGACCTGTAATTATAGCAGGGCCAGCTAAACCAAGGGTTAAAGGTCTCTTAATACTCTGTCAGCATTTCCACTATAACCCCTCAGTTTCAGGGGTTTACAGCTTGCACATAAATATTTGCTGCAGGCCAAAAATGGCCCTTCGAGGGGTCAGAAAAAGGAGGTAAATTTTATTCACATATTTATAAAAAATGGCCTGGCTGCACAGAAGTGGCATGTCCCTCACCAGCACCACCAGTGCAATTCATGGGGACGAGGAGGGAGAGCCAACAGTCCCAACTGTGGGAGTGTATGGGGTAGGTGGAGGAGCTGGAAATACATTTTATCCAGAGCAAGTGGCTCCAAATTCACAGAAACCCTGTACAGAGGCAACGATCTGCAAATACAGTATATATTATAAAGCTGAATCCTTAAATAATAAGGCCGTATTCCTACCATGAATTATACAGATAATCACTCCCACTGTTCAGCCAAGCATGCACATAAGTCTTTCGAAGATGAAAACCTAAGGCCTTGGTAGCATATTGGTTTAACTTAAATCAGTACTTTAATTGATTTATTTAAGCCAGTGCCAAACCCGGTGTGACTCCCTGATTTCTGCTGAAGAGTAGCTTATTTCAGTTCAGTTTAAAAAAGAGTATCTTGATCTTTTTTTCCAAGGCATTCCTTCCTCCCCTTTTCCTATCTCTGTATTTATGTGACCCTGAGTTGACATTTGTTCAGTGCTTAAGGATTAGAAGAGGTAAACTGGCTGCAGCCTTTTTCAGGGTTCCTTTCCTTGAGGGACTGAGCTGCTGCCAGTGGTCCCTGGCCAGAGCAAGCACTTGCACCCCCTAAATATAGCTGCTTACAGGTTGGGGAACCTAAGCTGTTGCTGCCATCCCTGCAAATCCTATTTTCCTTTCTTTAAAAGTCTTCTAAAAAGCTTCTGGTCCTCAGGAAAATAAAAAAAAAAAAAGAATGCCTCATAAACCCAAATTAACATCATCCAGAAAGCTCAGAAAACCACACCGGCAAACAAAAAGAGACCTGAATTATGGAAAAAAACCACAACACAAACCCTTCTCTCATACTGGCATGATATATAAGCCAGCCTCCTGACTTTTGGGAGGTTAACTCACCATTTTCCAATGCCTGCCATTAGCAATCAAAATAAAGCCAGTTTGATTTGCAGCAAGAGTTTCTCTGTTGCTGGCTGGTTCAACCGGACTGCCCTTCTCATGTGGCTGTGCATCACTTGGGCTCTTCAGTCACAGCTTCAGGCTCAGTTAAAGGGAATTGTGGTAGAAAAGCGAGAGCATTAAATGATCTTGGATCTAGTGAAATTTATTTACTAGAGCTTTCTGATGGTCCAGAAGTGAAGAGAGGGAAAAACTCAGCTAAAATGATTACCAAGGCAAACCCTTCCAGAAACTATTATTTTCATCTGTACCTAAAAATGTCACAAAATAATACATTTCTTTTCCTCACTAACTTCAGCATATTTTTCAATGTAATCCTAGAGGGGCTTGGGTTTTTTTTAAGTGAGATTATACTGAGGATATATAACTTTTTTTTTTCAAGTTTATAACAAAATATTTATTGTGCAAGACCCAGAAGATAAAAAGATGCAACTGTTTTTCTTGGTTTGTTTTGAGGTTATTTACTTAGGACTAAGCACCTCATTTTTCTTGTGTACAAAAAGTAATTATGCAGTCAAAAGAATTATGGCCCACATACTTCAAAACATATGAAAAATGTAAAACTTTATTACATACATTAATTTCTAACAAAGGACGTCTCCAGCATCAGCGTAACTGGTATAAGGCAGATAACTGATGTATGGTATATTCGTTGATGTTCCTCCCAAATGGGTTTTATAAAGGCAAACAAACAAATAAACAATTTCTTTCGTTATGTCTCTCTCTCTGGTATAAATTTCATCAGCCTCATACAGGGGACTGTAGGCTTAGGGGAGGGGGTTGTCCATGGATTTCTTTTTTTTTTTTTTATTTAGCTAAAATATTCTGCTCAAGCAATCTGTTCACCACGCTTTCCTTTTATTATCTTTCCATCTCCTGCATCTCTCCAATCCCAGCTCCTGCCCGCACCACTGCCCAGGTTGAACCCAGCTTCCCTGCCACGGGCAGCAATCCTGGGCCCCTGCTTTAGGGTAGGTTGCAGAGCCAGGATTGCTCCCAACACCCCGGTCACGCAGCTTTCTACGTGCCTTTGGAGCAGAGGTCTGTGGAGTACTGGTATTTTTCTCCCCCCTTCCCCCCCCCCCAAGTTGAATTTCTGTGAGCAGGGCAAGCTCATTCCTGCTAAATCAGCTGGGCTGGGAGGCCAAGGCAGGAGTTGTAAAACTGAAGTTCACAGCATCCTTATCTTTAGCTGAGCCACTTTAACTTTCTAACTATACATCTGGGTACCATATCCAAGAGGAATAGGATGGCCATTTAAAATGTCAAGAATAACTGCAATCAGTTCTCCTTAGCACCTCTCTTGAAGAAACAAAACAAAATTGAAGTGTGAAAGACAGACTCAAGGTAGTGTTATTGTTTTAAGTGAACGAAAAAAAGTGAAACCTGACTTTTTTATATTAAGACAAAGACCTAATCAAACAGAGACCTAATCTCCTTCCAATACATGTGTTTATTAGTTCCTGCCATTTTAAATGCAATATTTATATATAAATATGTAAATTTATCATAGTTAGGCAAACCTTCTGCTCAATTGATAGATGTGACATAATCCTGGAAGTTCAGAGGAAAAAAGGATTCATGGCATCCAGCGAATAATACACACAAGTAAATAGGGGAAGTCTCTATTTCAGTCATGCAGAGTTACCACACTAATTCAGCCAGACCCTGACTCCTGCATCCTGATTGAAGCACAGTCCTCCTTCAGCACAGATGATTTCAGTATTTCACAGTGCCTTGTCAGGGTTTAAGGACTTTAAGGAGAAGTTTGGCAGCTTCTCCTGGAGAAGAGGGCTCTGCTCATGTCACACTTCTGGTCTGCTCTTGGCATGTCTGGACACCAAATGGGAAAGCTGCCAGGATGGCATTGCTAAGGCTTAAGATATAACATTAATAATGATGATGCAGTTCATTTGTGTCTTGGTGCTCATTTATAGGGCCTGTGCTCGGCCTGGTGTATGGAAGTCTTCAAAAAGCATCGAAATCCCCAAATAAAGTTCTGGGTTTGACCTGTCTAAATTTGGCAGAAGTTTGAACTTGGTGTAACCTTGAGGCCCATCTTTAACTGAAGTGTAGTATTTTGGGAACTGGGGACAAAGGGGAGGGAAAGACCTATTTCAAGTTATACCTAACCCATAAGAATCAAAGCAACCCTGACAGCTGACAGCTTTAGAGCCAGTGAGCCTCCCACAGCCCCTGAGCTTTCCTAGGCTACTTGCTACCTTTAAAATCTGAAGCCGCAAGCCTCTCTATTCTTTTACACCTTCTTTAGTCCTCTCTCCCTCCTCCCACTACCCATGAAGAAAGCTTTCAATGCTTCAAATGTACTCATCACAGGTATCATGAGAAAAACGGACCAGTGCCAGCTCTCAATGGCTTGTTTGTTTTGGGGCTGAAATCTATCCACTTCCATTTCAGGCGTCCATCGGCTGAGCCACCATTAGACATGCCTGGCCCCAACAATCACAGGGGCTTGGTGGGTTAAAAATGCTAGGATTTCATTTTATTGCAGGGATATTATTCATTCTTGGGAAGGTTCAAAAGTACATGCGTCAACTTATGTCATCAGGGTCAAACAAAGTGGCATGCAGAATCATAGCCAGATTGCATCGGCAGAGGGGTCTGGAGGCAGAGCCGAAGAGTAAGGAGAAAGAAAAATGTTTTTTAGGATGTACCCTGGATCACTTCATCCTTCGGCAAGGGGAGAAGGGCAGGAGGTAAAGGATCCCCTCTGAGCACGTTGTCCTTAACAGCATGAATTGAAATGGAGTTGTGCAGATTTCACTAAGATTTCCACCGCTTCTTGCCCAGTGACATGCCTATGGGTAAGACCATCAAACAACAAAGCCTCCTCAATTGCCAAAACGTGCCTCCAAAGTATACCAGCAAGCCCACAAGCACACACAGACTAGCACAATAATAGCATTAGATGCCATTAACAGGCTTTAGCCTTGTTTCTTTTCAGTGGAAAAACTATTTGACATCTCCCAAGCCCAGGCTCAGCACTGCTTGACCCTTTCCCTTCCCTGCCTACATTAAAAGAACAACTAAATAGCTGCACACAGAGAGAGCCAGCCCCTCCTCGCTCCAGGTGTCTGTATTTTACTTAGGGCCCCAAGCTTGATTCAGCTCATACAGTTTCTGACAAGCTTCAGCTGGCCCTCGTCACCAGACAGGCAGATCAATTAACAGAGGGATTTTTCTTCCCTAGCTCTCTTCCTGGACCTTTAACCCCTTGTGTGTCCTAATGCTCTATGAAAGAAGGGCAGAAAGCAAGCGCTAGAAAAGAAGAATTGCCATTTAAAGCTTTTCTTTTTCCTCCAAACTCCCCTGTGCTTTTGCTTTTTCTACCCATCTTATAACCCCACCTTTCTGTTGTTCAAAACTTCTTATTACTTTCCATCAGAACTGAAAATTTTAAAATTCTCTTTCCCTCTTTCTCCTCTTAAAAAAATCTTTTGATATTTTGCTACTGAAAGGGATGAAGTTTAATGTTTTCTCTGGGGGTGGATAATTCTTTTCCACTTGTTCATTTTTCTTTCTCTTTTTCTACTACACCCATTTTTCCAAATTGCCACATGGAAAGGACAAATTCTGGCTAAAGAGGCTAAGACTGAGTCTGTAGCTGATGCTCTGCAAGCTTTCTTGAAAAGTTATCAGGACACAAATAACTTTTCATGGATGGGAAGGAATGAAAAAAAGGGGGTAGAAGAGACCAAGTGTATGTTCAAATACTACAAAATAGAAAACAAACAAAATCATTTCAAACTGGAAAAAGCATAGGTGGTTACAAATTTCCCTATGAAAGAGAAACAATGTCAACACTGACAATTTTATTTTGCAATTTAATTATACCTCCATTCGTCTTTGGTGAGAGTGTACAAGAGAGCATGTCAATGGCATGAGAAGCTCCTTCAGCAACAGCAAAACATAATAAATAAATTTAATTGCTAGTGATAATAATTAGACATTTCTGTGAAAAACAGTTCCCAGAACTACTGAAAACTATTGAGAAAAATAAATGTTATGGCTACTACAGGGAAATCCATTTAAATGCATTCATAGTGATAAATAATTTAAAACTGGTAAGGGTTTTTTATTATTTTTACTTTTTGAAACAAAAAAACCCCTCCCACAATTCCTTAGGACAAGCCTATACCGCTACTCATACAAATGGGTTCTGCCCATCACTTTAGTACCGAAGTAGTACCACAGCAATAATGACAATAATAATTAACGACAAATGCCATTCAATCTGTTGATCTCAGAATGCTGCAGCTCTTCCTATAAATGGCCTTCACCTAGTGAAATACAAGTCAGCATTAGCACACATTATTTTATCAGGCAGACAAGAGTTTTAACTCTTCCTTGGTAGAGGTGATAGTTTCCCAGTATCTCTTCTCTGAACCCAGGTATATGTACTTTCTCAGGACAGTGTAGAAAAAAAAGAAACTAGGATGAAAATCCCCCAGTGACAGATGCAAAGTGTCGGGCAGAGTTAAGGGTATCACGTCTTCTCTGTGCTTTATAGTGCATGATTTTCTTAGGAAGGAAGGGCGGGGGGTGGGCAGCTGGTAATCTTTCACTCTATACGGGGAATCCTTATCAAGTATTTGGGAACTGAGCATTATTTCTTAGATGGATGGGTCCCATTTAATGTTTTCAACACTGTTAGAAACACGAAGTTGCTGCTGACACAGATTGGGAAGGCGGTAAATAGTGATGGCAGGTCACTGATGCACAAAGGAAACAACAAGGCAGGAGAAGTGTAAACTGATAACTTTGGGTAAACAGATTGTAAGGAATAGTTACAGAAGGGAAGGACTCTCTCCTGGAAAGAAATGGCTCCAGAAAGAACATGGCAGGATGGTGGATGCTCAGCTACACATTAGCTCTGTAGCTGGAAGGGTAACTTCAGTCCTTAGGATATGTAAACAGGGGGATATAACCTAGAAGTCCGAGGTAATATTATCTTTGTCTGTGGCACTGGTGTAACCACTAATGGAATAGTGAATCCAGTTCTGGTGCCTATGTTTCAAGAGGTTGTTGATAAATTAGAGAAAAGAGCCAAGAGAATGGCTAAAGGACTAGAAAACATTGGGAGGATTAGAAAACAATTGTGAGAGGCTCAAGAAGCTCAGACTGTTTAGCTTAATAGAGAAAAGGTTAAGGAGTGACTTGACCACAGTATACAAGAACCTTCACAGGAAACAGAAATTTGATGGAGAGCTCTTCAGTTTAACAAAGACATAAGTAAAACAAGATCTAATGCCTGGAGGTTGAAGCTAGATGAATTCATGTGAGAAATTAAGGGGAATTTTTTAACAATGAGAGCACTTAGCAATGGGAGCAGCTTACTGAATATTGTGGTGGCTTCACTGTCATGATATTTTAACATCAGCTTTGGAAGGCCTGCTGAAAGATATATCATCATGTAAAGGAAAACCTTCAAGGAGTCCTGTGGCCTTTACTAGGCAGAAAGGCAAACTAGATAATGGCATTGCTTCTTTTCATCTTTAGCAACCAACAATTTATAATCTATGCTTTATGTCTAAACATTCATAGCTATCGTCATGATGTGTAACAGTGTGCCTGTTATTTAAAAAAACCACTTTTGGTCTGTTCATACTCTTAAATTGTTACCAGGAAATACAGAACATGACTCTCACACAATACACATGATGCTGAAAACTTTCTAATATACTTGTTGCTTCCTTTCAGATCAAGCCTGGTTTGATGATGTTAAAAAGAATTATCTTAATTTTTTGGTACTTTACAGTGTAAGCACAGATGGCCAGTGACTTGTTCCACTTCTCCCTTTTAGTCAGAAGATGCCCAAGTTTCACTTCTGAGCATAGAGCTTGCCAGCAATTAATATTGTTGTCTTCATAAGGTCCCAGGGGGAAGCTCAGTGGGTATAAAATAACTGGGTGTTTTTGAAAGGAGTTTGTAAACGTGCCACCACAATTTTAAAAAGTGAACACTCCAAAATGCAGAACCGCATTATTAGTGCTGATCTACCCTCAATCCTGCTCATCATATAACTCATTGAAGTACAAGTTTAATGAGCAAAATGAATGCATTCTTCTACCAAGGTTTCAGTAACATTCCTGAGAGTACGCCTCTCATTTTTACCTCTTCATTCATCCCTGCGACACTCTGCATGCACAGTAAATTACTGTGGATTGGTTTCTTGTTGAATCAACACGGTTTGAAGATAGTGTCCCTTTGAAAGTTAAAGCTAGGATGAGCAGTGCAATGGGCTGATCAATCCTACGGTCCCAAACATTTGTCAAATGAGATTTAATGAAAGAGGAGTGTCCTTGCTAACATGCTAAATCCAGCCTGTAATCCCCAGTATAACAAGAAAACAAAGACGTTTCCATCCCCTCTTATATCAGGAACAGAGATAGGATGATGGAATGATGTGAACATAAAATAATTGTACACACAGAAGCTTATGCAAAAAGGCTTTGTTTGGAAGTGCTGGAAAGCCACTCACCCTGAAACAATGGGGCAAATTAGCATGCATCCAGCCCAAGGGTGCAAGCAGCACACACACGCACTCCCGGTGACGGATGCTTAGCTCTTGCTGGGAGGTCACCACTACGAATCTTTCTTGAGAAGGCAGCATGTCAGATTTCAGACACTTTCCCTACAAATGGGCTTTTGCAGCTCAAAGGAGGAGGGGGGGAGCTTTTCGATCCAGATAATAAAGTCCATTTACATGAAAAGATGCCGCTTTCAATGACATGATTAATTTCGGAAATACCTGGCATCTGAATGAAGCAAAGACTTCAAGAGATGACTGATGATGAGAAAAGATAATTAGGCAAATGTCAAGAGTCAGTGTTTTGATTGGTGACTGAGAGACTGGTCTGACTAGGTTATCGTGTACTCATTCCAGATGGAAATGAAAGGTCTTTGTAGGGAGAGCAGGGTGATCCCTTCATGGTTAAACATAAACTCTGTTTAAGCCTGGATTTCTCCTAGGTTTTCCTCCTGGCAAGCCCTCCTACCTCAGCAAGTGCTCTATCTGCATGGTACTGCACCAAGCTTGCCCTGTTTGAGTCTTAAGATGTTTTAAACATGAACAATTTATCTTGCATTTTATTAGCGCAAGGCTAGAGTGGTCTTAGCCTTTCCAAAACACGCCAGGCTGCCTTCTCCCCAGCTCTCCAAAGCTGAAGGATAATACAGCTGTTTTGCAGAGAGGGCAAAAGACCCTTTCCCAAATGTGTCCAAATATCTCTCCTCAGCTTCTCATCAAATGCCCAGGGTAGCGACTGCCATTGAATGCTGGTGCCCTCCACAGGACAGATAAAGACCCGAAGAGGATGCTGGGGACCCTGGCGTGGTGCACTCTGACAGGATTGCCCTGTTGAGATTGACGGATTATCTCCCCTTCAGAAAAGGGAGCATTCACAAGGCCCTCTCCCTAATCCATCACGGTGCTCCAGACCGCGCTTCCCATCGCTTGCCCCTTCTCCACGCACGCTGCTTTTGATTTGTGGGATATGCTGGCTTTGTGCAGGCGCATTTAATCCTCAGCAGGAAAAGTGCCGACACTCAGAGACCTCACTGGCTTTCCAAACTGGTTTTCAGAGGAGCTCAAAGCACCACTTGCTTCACTTCTTTATTGTTGTGGTGCAGACCAAATATTAGGCCTGGTCACCACCTATTGAACCAGCTGCCAGCAAAGACCTCCTCTGCAAAGGCAGGCTCGAAAGAGCAGCGACGAAGCACCGGCCTGATAAGTCATACCTAATTTGGCTAGCCATCCAATGCTGAGGCTGCTATTAGTTAATCTTCATATAATTTGTTAAAGTAGGCTTTATGAAGCACTGGAAATAATTGTCTCCCTCCCCCCTTCTGAATCCTGCGACCGTGCACGTTTAGGGGTTTAATAACAGACTGTATCGCGCAGTCAGAAACGGTGAAGGTTTTATAGCAGTGCATTAGCCAGAGGTGGATAACCTATCTCTAGAGGCTTGATTGACTGGAAACATATTCTTAGCCTGCTTAAAACTGCTTAGAGTGTGTCACGGAGGTCCCCCAAAATAAAACGTTCAGTGTATTTAGTGAAACTCTACACCCTAAGTACATGTAAGGGCACTGTAAGATACTAATTAGGTTGTAACATAAAACACCGTAAAAAGCAAAGCATGACATACAAAAAAAAATGTTTAAGCTCTGGCCAGCTCTTTCATGTTAGAGAAACACATTAAAAATATATTCATAGCAAATATACTGGGGCTTTGAATAAATCTGTTTCTCATAGTAGCCCGTAGCTGAAAAGGATAGATATTGCTCATTATGGAGAAATTTGCACTTAAAACTGCCCTCAAATATTAGAAACTAGCCTTATTTACTTTTCCTTTAAAAAAAAAAAATAAATCCACTAGCACTAAGACCAGCAAATGATCATTACAATGACACTGGTTAAAATATGCATGCCCAGCTTTGCCTTCCCCAATCTTTTTCCCAGGAAAGGTGAGGAGAAGGATGATACCAGATGAAAATAATGATTCTGCATGCTGGCATATATAATAATCATTTCACAAGGGCAACATACCTCAGAATTTTTCCCCTGAAATTTAAAATTAAAAATACTGTTCAAAAACCTTTCACTGAAATACTAGCATAAAGTTAGTTTTTTAAGGTGAAAGTCTTCAGTTCTATCTCATGCAATCACTCACAAACTACAAAAGCAATGTTTTATGTATTTTCTTAGCATCTGTAAATTCTGAGATTCTTAGTATTTTATTTTTCAAGCGTTAGTTGTCTGGCAGAAGATTTTCTCCATACTTACACGTTTCTTCTGTTATCTAGTGCCACTCAGCTATATACCACATTGTATAAATTAGAAACACTACCTCCTTAATAATGTTGGAATTAGTGTAATTTTTAAACGTTTAAGAATATAATTATTTACCTGCATCATAAATATTAACTATTAACATAAAACACGTGTGATGTACTGAAAGAAGTAGAATTCAGCACTGTCAAGCACGAATTTAAATTTATCAAACAAAATTGAGTGTACATACATAGTTTTCTAGAAAGAAAATCCAGGTGAGATCGATCCCAATGCCTTTATAAACATCTCTAATGGTACATCCATATATATATGTATATATAATTTGCATTGTACAAAAATAACTGTATAGATTTAAATATTATCATACCACTACCAAGAGCTACCTTCTGAAAAAGCCTTGCCATTGTTGCGCATTATTGAAAGGAATGAAGTGCTAATTTAATAAATATGTCGCTAGCTGTGTTCAAACTAAACACCATTAATGTATGTTTGTTGTTGTATGTGCATAAGGTTACAGATTGCAAAAACCCTTACTAGGAAACAAGCTGCATTTTATCAATGAATATATTCTTCTTGGGATTTTATGGCTTTGCTTTAATGTGGACGGTCACTTTTCCTCCTTTGTTTGCAAAGGTACAGTTTATATTTCTTCCCAGATTTAGCATTTCCCTCAAAGGTTTTTGTGATTAACAATATAATATTTTTATTGAGTTATTTCACACACAAATGACTGGGCCCGAAGGGTATTCTAGGTTTACAAGATTTTACTAATAACTATGCTCCCCTTTGTATTAAAGCTGCTAATTAGTGCTTTTAAACAGCTCAACATTTAATTCTTTGAAGGCACCATATCAAGGGCTGATATAAAACTGTTTATGTAGAAGGATATATAAAATAAGAAGGTGTTAAACCCAACACAAATTGAGTGGCAGGGGGTTCCCTAAAGTGCTAATTTTATGTTTGTTTTCGTCTCATTTAAAGTTAAGATGTCTGCATTATAACAGTGATGTGTAACATGCTTTACATACAGATTAAGCAAAATGTGTCAATTTATGAGCCTTATTTGCCTGGAGAGGTAGCCACCAGTAGTTTCATCAGTGATTTTATTCATGGGGATATATATATATATATATACACACACGTGCGTGTGTGTTTTCACATGTGGGGATACAAAAGTGTGTGTTGTGTATACATAGCTGTGTGAGTGCCCACACACACATGAACACATTTTTATGTCCATATTAGCTAGCCTCTGTATGTCCCTGTATTTCAGTGATTTGGAAAACTTAAAACTAATTAATTAGGTGAGATTGCTCATTTAAAAAATTTAAATATTTAATTTCATTTAAATATACTGTGAGATTTTAAAGCCACATTTTGTTTAATTGGTATTGCTAAACTGAACTGATTTATACACACTGAAGATATTAGATGGCTGTAATTGAGAAATAAATGACTTGTGAGCTACATTTTATCCTTCTTTTCTCCAAGTTAATCTTCAAAATGTCCCGGAAATTCATTAAAAATACGAGAATTTTCACTCAAAAGTGCTGAAGGAAAATTGGAAAACTCCTTCTTAGGAAACCAAACATGAAAATTTCCTTTTTTCATCAAAGACATTGTTCATACAAATACAATTTTGAGCACTGCGTTCAACAAGGTTTTAAAAATAATCTCGTGAAGTGAATTTCTGAGTCTCATAAGGAACTGTGAATTGAGTGAAAGTCTCAACTGTCCATCTTCAGCTGACCCCACTTCACTTCCTGAGAGCACCACTGCTGCGCTCCACTCTCTGTGACCACTTCTGGAGGGGTGGTAATTGTTTTTTGATATATATATATCCTCATATACATCTATAAGATGACACAATATCATGCAGACAGGAGAGACCAGATCCTGGAAGTGGAAGAGCTCAGTGCAGAATCCCACCCAAGCTAAGTGGTCCTGGTGCAATTAATCAGTTTACAGGTCTTGAGCTAGTACAGGTGTACTCATTTCAGGGTTCACATGCAAAACTGATGAGAATTTATTTATGCAACCTAGCGACTGTGCATAATTATGTACTAAATGTAATTTACATAGTACCAAAAGTGTCTGATGCAAACATTAAGATGGAGAATGTCACTAAGGTAAAGCTGCAAGAGGGGGTAAAAATAAAAGGAAAATTATCAGGTAGGATAACAAATACATCAATGTCATCTCTTTAATGCTGTATCTTATTGCAATGAAATGGAGGTTAAGAACTAAATATCCACCCTTTTCATTGTATAGTAAACTTTTTTGAGAGTTCCCTTCTTAAACTACATTCAGTTCTGTCTTTTCATTTTGGATAGGCAAGTATTAGACATCAGCATCTGGCTATACCTGCCAATGTACAAACACATGCTAAAAATAGACTTTCCCCATAGATACCGGTCTAAGGGAACTGCCTCTTCACAGCAAGATGATAATGGAAGAATGTAAGCAATAGCATCTTTGTGGCATTGTTACTTCAAGAACAGTGCTTCACCACTCTGTTATGTTTATTTGGGCAAGCATTTTTCTCTTTTGTAGCATGAATCACTTATTTTGCAACCGATACTACAAATGTTTAGGTCTGTTTATTTTATATGTATGTATGAAGGCAGTGGGTGGAAATGAACTGGCTAAACTCAAGATTTTCTTAGCATGATCTTGAGTAAAATCCAGTGTGGCTTTTTAAAAGCCTATTTCAAAAGGCCTGTTAAAGCTTTACCTCATTCCCAAAGTATATGATTAGCTGGTGCTGTCAAAGCAGAAGTAGTAATGCTGTCCCCACAGCTTGAGGAGCAAGTGTTAGTATCTGCATCTGATTTATGCACCTCACCACATGCTGAAGTATCTAGAAAGATATGTATATTATTTTGTGTTGAAAATTTAAGGTGAAATTACATATGTGATGCTTTATATTTGCCTTAGCATTAGAACATAAAATACACCTATCTCCCATTTTCATTGTCTTTGTTTCTCTATTCCTAAACTCAGCTTCCCCTGGAGACCCTCTGGGACCATGAAAAATTGGAAAGTTGCCCTGACTCTCATTCCTCCCTGACACATGTGTTGGTATGGTTCAGGGCAGCCTAGAGGTAGCTTCGACAAATAACATCTGGCAGTTTGCCTCCAAGATTTGAATTTATCGTACTGAACTTTAGGCACACACACTGAGGCATCTTTGGTAGGAGCCCATCACTTTCTTTCCTCTCTAGGCAAGAAAGAAAGGCAGCCACATCCAAAACGGGCATCCCTGAGGCACACAGGATTTAATTTTCTTTATAAATTAATCTCATAAAAGAAAAAAGAAACGCAGTTATGATGTGAACTGTGGATGAAGTAGAAATGGGAGAGCAGCTCTGCCACTTCTCCTTTTTGTAACTTAGGAAGCCTAGCCATTATCCCACTGACATCAGCATTTTTATAATAGATTGATGGGTGCCACTGGCTTTTACTGTACAGTGTCAAAAAGTTGTCCATAGCTGAACGTTTAGAAAAGTCAGAAATAGTCTATCTCTGTATGGTCTAAGTCATTTATATTACCATGAGACACACCAGCTTTCTCCTTTGCTTCGGTGTGAACTTACCATACTGAAGAGTTGCCTCATACTACTGCATGACAGTCCAATTCCTAATAAATCCCACCTGACTGAAATGAATTAGGTCTGGGAATATGTGTTCCAGATTATTAACCAGCACCTTTGCAAGTAACTTACCATCCACATTTATTAAAGATATTGGGTGATAATTTGTGCAGTGTTCTGGATCTCTCTCTGGTCTAAGAATTATGGTAATTAGTGCTCAGAGAGAGGTTGTCACTCATATGTTTCTCAGGGTACAGAGAATAGCATATCATTACACTCCTTTTAGATTTGAGATGGATAACTCTAAGGCTATTCCTATTTTTTAACCTTGGCCAGCTGCATATGGATGGAGGCACCGAGCAGGTCAAGAGACCTGCACTCCATCTCCAGCTTTGCCAGCATGGGACAAGGTACTGCTTGCTTTGACCTGGCCCCTCATTTCCAGTTGCAAATGAGAATAAAGATCTGTGAGGCTGGGTTTCAATTTCAGCAGGCACTTGCCCAAGAGGAAACACTAGGTTTGATGAACTGCATGGAATAAAAGGTACCTGCATCTTCGGTGCACAGTGCCAGGTGAAGATCTGATGACAGTTCAGAGGGTTGTAAAGTGAAAGGCCACTCCAGGAGGAAGGGTCAATGAGAAGCTCTGCCTGAGGCTGATACAAATAACGGTGCTGGTGCTGTAGAGTGACCACTCTAAAAAGCCTTTTAAGACCTTCTTAAAAGATGCAGAGAAGGGCAGAAGATAATAAACCACCATCTGCATTTGGAGACATGAGAAAGCAGGTCTTCAAATTCTAGGAGATAATTTAAGAAAGAAGAAAATTATAAACTCCCCCAGGAACTTAAATATTAAATTCAAGTCTGTGAATGGACTTTCACTTCCCAAAGTACTCAGAAGTGTGCCTGCAGTGGTCCCGAGTAATCAGTCTGACAGAATTACCCAAACCAAAGTGCCTACTAATAACATTCATATCTCAGAGTTTCAAGAGACTTTAGCTATGTCCTTCACCTGAGTTACAGCAATCCTGCAATGTTATCTGAAAATCTCTGGCCGTTAGATACATCTGCTGGAACATGATGTCTTCATACCACTTTCCTAGGAGAGAAAGTAATCTACATTGCCACATCTTTATTTCTATGTGCAGTCATGCAGACACACAAAGGACTGTGATAACAGTACCGACAGCTCAGTTTTCTTCACCCCCTTGTAGAACTTTTCTTTGGCTTATTTCAGAGCTAGTCATTAAACAGTGCAATAATTTCCATGGCGCTATTTTGGGGGATGAAAAAAAAAAAATCAACTTTTCCCTTCAACAACATATTCCTGCTTGACTTTCATCAAAGAGTTAAACAGCCAAGGGCTTTTAGCATCTCATTTCACTTACACACACAGGCCATTATAACCTGCATAAACAAGGATGACAAGTTGAGATTAATGAAGGTCCCAAAGTGACAGAACAATTTAATTGTCAGAAATCATAGGAGGTGAACTTTGCCAGTGTATTTATATAAGACTGCCATAGTCTAAAAACTTCCCTAATTGATTATGACCAATAAGTAATAACACTGGAAGCAGTTTTCTGGTATACAAATAAGAAATGACCCAAAACAGTTAATAGTGGTATTAAGATGCATAATATAAGAATGTTAGATTGATAAAATAAATGACCAATAACACTCTGCAAATAATTGTAGTGTTTACACTTAGAAGTAGAGCAGAGAAAACTGCAGCTCTGACAAAAGTCAAATGAAATGGTCTGGCTTTAGAAAAACAACTTGCAACAATCAGGCAGGGAGCCTTGCAGTGATATGACTACAGCAGAGGCAAGCAGGATCCAAATTTTAAGATTATTGTGCCTTTTTGTTGAGGAAGATAAAACCAGTCTTGTGTAAGCAAACACATGTACACACACAAATCTCCAATACTAATTAAGTGAGGCAAGCCATGCAAAATCTTACTTCTAACCTTTGAAAGAGTCACCAGGTAATCCAAAGGTCAAAAATACAACCCACAGCTCTTTGTATTTTGAATTCCACATGCTCATTCAGTTGTTGTCTAAATATACCATTGCCTTTGGAGCTCACCACCTCAACTGGAAGCCTGTTCAACCTGTTCCCTTGCCTTTCTATGATCATATCTCCTTATTTTTCACTTCCACATATCCTGTCTTACGTTCCACTTATATCTTCTAGTCAGGCTTCTCCAATGATCCCAAGCAAATCATCAAACTAATTTGAATGATAACTCCTGGAGAGCTAGAATAACCTCTCTTTTATGTTTTTGCGGTATTTTTTCTTCTTCTTTTTTTTCTAGAAGGTAAGTAACTAACTGTGCTGGCAGCATTCCTCCTTCTAAATATAAAGAATATCTCTTCATTCCAGTAATATTTTACTTAAATGGCTGCCAGGGATGTCTGTATAATTGATCCTGCCTTCGAGCAGGAGAACAGAATATATGGCCTATGGAGTTTCCTTCCAGTCTTACATTTCAATGATTCTCTAATGCTAAAGGAAAAAGGCAGCACTTAATGCATTTCACTCATATCACCTCGTAACTGTCCCTCCACATGACTAAATCAGGCTCGTTGCACCATCTTGCTCTCCTAGTTACAACAGCACGTGTCAACTTAGCTATTCCAAACGTCTTCCAATACACAAACCAAACAGGATACTGTAGACCAAGCTCTGCCTCAATATACATGAGCTGTTCCCATTAGATCAAAGGGAAAGGTAAATATAGCTGAGGCAGAAATTGTCTCCATATGTCATAGTCAGCCTAACTGGTGTTTTATAAAATGATACTTACTGTCACCAGCAATCTGTGAAAACACTCCCAATTTCCATGGGATCTTCCCCTTGCCATTCTTTTCAAATGCTTAGAAAAAAGGTTAGATATTTTCACAGGAATTTTTGCACGCAGAAAGTCTACGCTTACTTTTCAACAAGAACTTGAAAACCTCAGTCCCAAATGCATTACTTGCTTTTGGAGTTCAGAAAGAAAGCGCCCACATTTCAATTTAGATTAGTTAGACACATCTTGATAAAAGCTGAGGTCTGACTAACCTTCCTTACTGCTGCTTTGAACAGGGCATATGCAGCATTAAGGGCAAACTTGTTCTGCTCAAGTTTAGTTTCTTCTTGATGAATACATTATTTGCAGGATTTTAGCAGAGATTTTTTTGGTTTTGGAAGTGGCCAGACAAATACTTTGTGTAAACCTCTTTCAGACAGTAGATAACTTCTAGGTGCTGCTTGGCTGATGGATTTTGAGAAATTAATATTCGAAATTCAGGACGTCTTGGCTGGTCCCTGATGTGTTTTAATTCTTTGATCAGATAAATGTAATTGCTTCAAAAAAAAGTATGTGTCTTGAAGGACTGGGAAAATGAATTCAAAATGTGCTTTCACAACCAGTTAAGGTTATTTAGAGAGAGGCCTGGCTTCTACAGCCTTCTTCCCCCTAAAATTTGTCGTGTGTTTATTTACAGAATGTGAAGGAAAAGGAGCATAAATCTAACACCAAAGGGTTAACAAAATGTAGTTTTGGGGGAAGACTCAGGTCACAGTCCTCTTGAGCCAATGTATGGTTTCAAGACTTTTATCATCATTAAAATCCTCACTGATAACAAACCAGAGCTCCTTAACCTTCTTACATCACCTCCCGTTGGAAGGTTGGGAGCCCAGCTCATAACGGGGTTGGGAAGGACAAGCTACAAACATCATGGTTTGGCTCCGGCACTTCTCCTTGATAAGTCCAAAACAGTCCACTTTGACAGGCTCTTTATATGCAAGCTTGAAAAATAACCTATTTAGCATTCCCCAGCCCCAGCACATGATTTCACTGGGAAACTATGCAAAAGATACTTTGGAAATAAATATGCACAAGAAATTACAACTCTGTCTGAATGACCCCCTACCTTGGAATGTCTAGAACTGTGAGAATTATAAGGTCAGGAAATATGTACAGGCCTAGTGCCTCGAAAAGTTACTATTCCTTATTAGGAATCTGCACAGACATGGAAGCAGGAGTTGTATAAACTAAAAGGAAGATTTTTTTCCTGTCGCTTACATGCCTAGTCCTTGACCTATCCCATTTATAGTTTCCTTTAAGATACTATGCATTGCAAGTTCATTTGTTTCCTAGTAGTCCTCCAGCAGTGATCTTCAGATCCAGCCAATACTGCAGACAGAGCGGGGCTATGTAAGCAGAAGCTTGAGATTTATATGCCTATAAAATCACAGGTATTCATTTATATCACTGCTAACAATTTTGAGCTCTGACTCTACAATTTCCAGGTAAAAGGTATCCTTACTCTCTGTCTGAAAATCTTAAATGCAGACATATAGAACTGTTTAGTCTGCTTTACTATAAATAGGAGGTAATATGTTATTTCAAACAAAAAGCATACCATAAACTACACACTTAATTTTGACAGATTGTGCATTCCTATATATGGCGCGGTCCTGCTGTGCTTTCATGGATCAAACTCCCATTGACTTCAGCTGTGTTCTCCTAACAGTGCAATGCCAAATATTGCCTTTTGTTATATTTCACACCTTTGGGTTTTCTCCTAATCCTTTTCTCTGCATAAAAGTACAGTATTCTGCAATATCCAATTGTAGGCTTGCACAGGCAATGCAATAGTTGAAAACTGCTTGCAAGAAGAAATTCTCTCCATTTCCTTTCCTCTCTCCCCACAATTCAAATGACACGATTAAACGATCAATTCTCAAAATTAAGGAGAATACCACTGCTGCAGATCACCACCAAAATCTGCAAAAGAAAAATAACTGCTTTTACACTGTAGATAAACCTTTCAGTGAACATTCTCCTCTGTATCCCCACAGTTTGCAGTTAAATTGCACGGTGTGTTTATTCTTCTAGTGAACAGGCCCATTATATGACTTAAAAGTGTTAGTGTACACAGCACTGACATGTCCATTACATCCATACACACTGATACATAGATTACAGAGAAGTTCAGGTTACTCAATTAAGAATTTGAGCTGCATTTTGGAAACCGAGAAGCAGGAGGGAGCTCTGGTCAGAGTATTTCCATTTACATGCTGATAAAGGCAGTGTCTGTTTGCAGAATATTGGTCCACCAGGTCCAAACACCAGCAATCAGAGGGAGAGTGGGACTGAAGAGAAAGACCCAAGCCCAAATATAAGTTCAAAATGTAGAGCCCTAGTTTAGCCTCTGAGAATTGAAAAAATGAGACTGAAAAGATGTGGCTTGTCCTCCTGCCAGTGCGGAAGTGCAGTCTGGAGAATGGGTGCAGGTAAAACCCATCACATGAGTCCTGGTCATGCCCAGGGCAGCCTGCCTCATCCCTGCATCCCGTGGCCACTTTACATCCTGCCTCCTCACTTGCACCAGGACTCACGCTTTAGGCCAAACAGCCCATGTAGCCATCAAAACAAATATAAAGTTAAACTAAAAAAAAAATCCCAAACAAATCCTGCTGTACCAGGAACATGGCCCAGCCAGCACGTACCTTCTCAGGGCTTCATAGCTGTGGGGTTAGGACAGATTTTGCCACGTGAGCCTTTCTGGTTTGAGCCTACCATTGGTTATCAGAGATTGTCAGCTTTAATTAAAATAAACTAAAAATAATGTAAGAGGTGTTCTGAGACTTTAGTTAAGCTCAAAACCTAGGTATTATAACTGCCAAAGATGCCCAGTGACTTAGAACTGGAAGACTGAAAAAAAAAAATCTCCTGGGGGGTATAAGGCTTTTGTCTTTGACGCAGCTCTTGCGAGTGGCTTGAGCCACAACTACGAATGCTGTGGGTTGACAATATCACTCTGCGTGGGTATAAATAACTCAAGTGCTGTGGGACAGCTGCGCACCTTTCTCAGTGCTTTGAGACTTCTCCTTTTTTCCATGGTAAGGTCTGTGCCATGAATCATTTCAGGTTACCAGGAGATTCTCCACTGACTTCAATGGGAACAAAATTGAACCTCAAGCAGTTGTCAGAGGAGGACACTGATAAAGGCAGCTCTAGCCGCTTCCATTTTATTTAAAGATGTTGTTACGTGCTTTGACAGTTCAGCCCTGCACATTTAAACATTCGGTTACTGTAGCTTTAGTGAAAGTGATTCTCTCTAGCAATACAAATCTCTGGTTACCAAACATTTACTTTATGCTCTCAAAAAGATAATCTAACAACATTCAGAGTTTTCTGTTTCCAAATAAAATGAATTCACGATATCCCCTTATGTTATTGTTACAGACTGTACAGCTAAATTTAACTCCTTTATCTCATGCTGATCTTTCAAATAAAGTTCATTATTATATCAGGTATGTTCACGGTTAGCAATGATTGTTTAATATTAAACACCCTTTGCCAATAAAGCTCCATATATAATTGACTGTTACAATCTTGGTTACAGCTGTTCCAATAATAAAAACTATAATTAAAATCACATTCAGATTTCCAAGATAACCACTTTGGCCTCACTCATGCAGAAAGTAGTACCTTGTAACTGTCCTAAAGACCAGAGCAAGACCATTTCTCCAAGAAAGCCCCTGATCAGTGGAAGACTGCAGAAGCTGTTCCTCTGTCTCAATTGCTGTCTCCTTTGGGAAGAAGGAGGCTGAAATTTCAGTGCTTTCAGACATATTTCTACCTAGTCAAATTTCTTAGAAGTCCAGATGAACTTCTGAATAGTAAGAGCTGAAAAACCTGTACCATTTTCTTTAACCTTCTACAATGATTTTATAACAATAGCTTTCCTAACACCAATATAGTTAAGCTTCATATATCTGAATTGTGGAACTTGCCCTATTCCCTCTGATATTGTCTCCTCTATTTCTTTCCCATCTAGCCCCAATTTGAAAAAAACTTTAGGGAAAGTCTATTCATACGTATTTGAGTCTGGAGTAGATGATGGTGTTCTTTTCCCGAGATGAAAGTAATAGAATCTTCTTTGCTTGTGCCTCTATCAAAATGCCTACTAAAGAGTTCACCTTGCTTGGACATAATGTGCCACAGTGAAGACTTAACGTGCCATTACTAAGAATGTTGAGATTAGATGCTAAAAATCGCAGTGGTTTAAAAAAGCAAATCAGTGAATTTAGAAGTTAACTTTGTGGCATGCATTTTTTTGTGTCACATAAGAAGCAAATGATAGCCTAAACTGTAGACTGGCTTAATAGGAAAAAGCAGAAAGACATGCCTCCTTACCCATCGAAGAACAGGTAACTCCTGAATAGGTGCTGCCCAGAGGCAGGAAAGCATGGCTGATACTTCAGCAGAAATCTGGACCTGTTGTTCCCAAAACCTGTAACCATATAATCCTGCATTCCAAGGGACACACTCCCTCCCTGGAATGTAAAAATGTTTATTCTCTTCTGAACTATGATTGTTCTCACAGTTGATATAGGTGCAACTCTGTATGTTACTCTTTTATATGTAGTAGGTCATAATACCTCTGTTTACTCTTAAGGAACTGTATAAGTATATATTAGTAATAGCTAAAACTACTACCACGTGGAAGAGACTAACAATCCCATGCTGAGCAGCCAGCCTGCCTTGTGGCAGATTAGGTGAAGATCTGTAAGTAGAGACATAGATAGAGTTGACCTTGCTCTGGATCTAACACCATGTCATCAAGACATTCTCAGGTATACACTCCACAAAACCAAATTCCACTTAACCATAAACAGCATAAAGAAATCACACATAGTATTCTGCTCCACTCCTCCATTTGTCTTCCCCCTCCAAATATTCATCTTAAAGAACTGAGACCCTGATATCAGCAGGAACAGGCAATTATCACAGCACAAACTAAGGGGTTCTTCCCTTGTAATCCAGCCTTACAATAAACCATTCTTTGGCAGAACCAGATGTGTGGAGTAGGATCTTGTCTTGACCCAGTCACCTTACTGGAGCATCATCCAATTTTTTTAATATTAACATTACAAAGGACAAGCAGTTCAACTCTTCTTTCTTTCTTTAAATAAAGCAAGCACACAGGGAAACTGAACACACTACATGCTTAAAGGGACAGATATAAACATAATTAAGTGAGAAAAGGAATGAATAAAGTTACTACCAGAAGACTTGCTCACTGTCACCAGGACTTCAGCTACAGGCCAAAATTTCAGCCAGTGCCCACCAGTGTTATTCCAGGCACTTCAACCACACTACTCTAGTTCACACCCTCCAAAGAACTCAACCCTTGCACATGAGCATGCAATTATGGCTAGGAAGTCTTGGCCACTGGTTTCTTCATTGCTGGGTCATCCTGAAATATTCCAGGAAAAGATCTGTGGTATCTGAGATGTCCTCTTTTCTCCTCTTTATCCAGTATCGGTCCCACTGCGGCTGGCTGAAGATTTCTTCTTTGCTCTTCACTCACCTATTTAGCCCCTGCCTTGCGGGGTGGACTGGGGAGGCTGTGTCAGTGGTACTCAGCAGAAATGAGATGTTGCCAGCTTTTGAGCAGACTTCTAACTCATCTGAGTCTTTCCACATTGGGTGCAGTGATTTAGGAAAGCCCTGCTGATGTGCAGAGCTATTTTGCAATCATGCCCTTATGTTCATCTGTTCCATTCAGATGAGTGAACACTGCTGTGAAAAAATTTGCTTCTGAGCTTCCTTGCATTTTAAATTTATACCCAAAATCTGCATTGAGAAAGTGATTTGGTGTTTTCATACTGAAATAAAACTCATTTGTTTTTATGAGGGTAATGTACCAGGCTAAATAAAAATAATCTTACATGGCACTTCAGAGTGAAAGTGAATTTTGGGTAATTCAAAACAGTAACCTACAGAGTACTGACCTACAGAGGACTGGTAAACCCTCACTTCGCCTGCCCCTTGGTACACTAGCTGTGTAGGACAGTATTAGGTTTGGTAGCACCCTTCTCATTGCATCATTACAAAGTGCTTTACAAAGCAGCTCTGCTATCATGTCGCGTTCAGTGTTTCTGTTGTCATACATTATTTTCTGAATATGCACAAGGAAAGGTATCTCCTGGACTTGGGACATCAAAAAGGAAACAAGTTTCACACCTGGTCACTCAGGTTTCCTGCACATGTCTGCAGTGAGTAACTTCATCTGATCAGCTCTCAGAGCCTGACAAAGCATCTTTATTCAGTAGCAGGTCTGAGCCTCTCACTTGCCATAATAACTGACCCACTTCTACCCCCCCATCTAAAAAGTGAACACACATGATGTATGTTTTAATGTAATACAGGGCTCCCCTCATTGCATCTCGTTCATTCGACAGCTTCTCTATCTGGCACCAAAGCTTGATTAAATATTAACACGGGGTGGGTCCTATTATTTCCTGACTTCCAAGAATCCATCGGTAAATTGAGATCTAGCTGCTAAAAATTTCTGACACAACATAATTTGTATTGAACCCCCGTTCCATGCCAGAGTGCCAGTGTTAATAAATCAGGCTGTTCACATTGAATAAATCTATTTAAATACTTATAAAATATTAAAGATGCATTTGGGAAAAGCCTCTAAGGTGATTGTTGCACCCATGCACCTCACAGTAACTAATTTATTAAAGAGTTTGCAAACCTGGGAAGGAAGGGAAAAGAAAAATGGTTTCATAAACCAAGAGCAGAAGCCAATTTTTCAGCTCAGATGATGAAAGGAAGCATGCATTTCTAATCAAAAAGACAGATACGCCTTTTCTCTCCCACCATTCCCTCAACAGCAAAGTGCCTTTTCATCATCAACAACACTCCATTCCTAATGTCTGCTGAGGCCTTTCTGCACCTTCTCCATACACTAGTAATGTACACACAGCATCCCTTTGAAACAAGAGCCCATTAGCCGTGGCAGACTACCTTTTCACATGAAGTCCTTCCGTTGGTAGTCATCAGCAGAGTGCTAAATCATCCCAACTGGGCATGCTCACATCATGGCAGTGGGATAAACAGATATTTAGAGCCACAGAATGAAAATTGCTTTTCTACCTTTCTTGAAGTTTTTTTTTGGTGGTTTTTTTTTTTTTTTTTTTTTAGGAAAGGTCATAAACTACACAGGGAACATCAAGCTCTCCTCTCTCACCCCATTCCCTCCTCCCTTAAATACAGATTTTTTAACAAATCCACTTTTGCTTACACCCAGGTCATCTGTAATTTTAGACCTTCAACCACCAGCCAGTCCCCTTTAAAGATTACATAGTAAATGCAACCATAAATTTGCCCCACAATAAGAAACGAGTTTGAGCATGCCCTGCAAGAGGGATTTATGTGATTGTTTTCCTTCCAGTGGGCGTGGTGAAGGGATATAGAAACTGTCAGCAAGAGCAGCAAGCGGGGTGATACTTCACAATAGCTACCTGAGTAATGCAAGAGAGATTAAGCCTAAATTGAGGACTGCCACTTCAGAGGACAATTAATTTTCAGGCTGTCGTAAATGCTCTGTTGATATTTCTCAGTTGAGATTTTGCTTCTTGGTAAGGGTTTAAAGAGCTTTGTTCAATACAGGCAGTGGTGCTGCTGCCATTCTTTGGGCTAAATCTACAGGGGGGTCCCCCTCGAAAAGCTTATTTCTCTGACATGCAAGAAAGCTTCTGTGTATTTTGTTAATGCTGACTTCTAGATATTCACCTGAGAGCCCATCTCAGACTCAGACACTCGAGAGCTGTTTTTCCATAAGTGCCTGATTCGGTATCCTAATGTGGTTGGGCAGACCAAAGATGAAGCAGCTGAACTAGAAGCAGCTGCCTCTGACCACATTTGGGCAAGGGTTTGCTTGTGAGACCCCTTTGCTAGTCCCTTTCTTTTCAACCCCAGCAAGCACCTAGGAGCACAATGGACCATACCTAGGAAGTCTATTGATCTCTGACTATGCCATATGTGCGCAAAATGCTTTTATGCATGCTCAAGTCATTCTTCAAGTCCGTAAGTAATTTTACTGCAAGAGATGACAGATGATGGTTCCAGGTCCACAAAGAGAAATCCTGGCCCCTGCCTGACAATAATGCCAGAATTGCTTTTTGTTTTAGTGACATTAATCATAGAATCATTTAGGTTGGAAAAGACCTTTAATATCATCAAGTCCAACCGTTAACTTAGCACTGCCAAGTCCACCACTAAACCATGTCCCTAAGTGCCACATCTACCTCCAGGGATGGTGACTCAACCACTTCCCTGGGCAGCCTGTGCCAGTGCTTGACAACCGTTTCTGTGAAGAAATTTTCCCTAATATCCAATCTAAACCCCATTCAAGCTCACGACAACAACAGACTGGCATCACCTAAAACTGTGGCCAGTGTGGCCTGGGGCACGTTCTTCCAGAAGGGTGTCTAAAAGAAGGTGCCTAAGTGAGTTGTTGGGCAGCTCAGAGAGTCCAGAAACAAGAAATAAATGAGCTAAACTTTGAAAAAGCACTTCTGCTACAGCGAAGCCACTAGGAAACTCCAGATCACGGTACCTGGCTGTAAGCAACACCATTGGAAGTGGTTGGCCTTGCTACTGGGTCCAATTTATTACCAGTGACAAATTGCCTGTCAAGAGGCAGCTGCTTTGTACGAATACACAAATGTTTGTGTACAGAGACCGAAGGACGAAAGGGTTAATTATCCAACAAACTCAGGCAGAAAGGGAAAAAAAGTTTCAAGCTCAGGGAGGTTATCATTGCCTTTTGCGCAGGCTGGTTTTAATCACTTTCTTGTACCTCTCCCTGACTTCATTTATCAAGCCTTCACATAAAAGTTGCAAAGTGAGGTTATTCAGCGGATACCTCCATTCATCTCGGATGATTGACCAGGGTGGTTTGCAGTACAAGCCAACCTGGGTGATGGCATTCCTCTTGTTTTCATTGCACAGCCTGCTTTCATTTTATGCTGTAATTGTGTTTTCACAAAACCATAACCAAGCAGGCTGCAGATCCCAGGTTCCAGATTTATTTACAAACACCCCTGACCAGCCCCCTCTGCCTTCTCCTGTTATCTGCTTTATGCTGCTTTGGATCTTACCGCCAGGAGTCTGGGGTGGATTAGCACAAAATAGGAATTAGATCCAATCTAAGCAAGAGGACCTAATCAACCCGTGCTTCCACCCCCGCTCCTCCTCCTCAGCATAAATCCAAGTCCTGCTTCCACACAAACATTTCATGGGAACTGGTATCTGATATTAAATACTACTTTGTGACTTTGCAGGAGTGGTGTCGACCTCAGGCAGGTAACAGAAGTGCTGGTCTTATTTGACAGAAAGATGTAAGCTGCTCCAGCAGGCAATTCAGGAGATGTAAGTGAAGAGGCCGCGTCTCTCGAGAGGCTGTTCAGGGACCTGAGGATCATCATCTCTGCACCTCCACCAGATGGGCCATTAAGGTGAACAAGGCAAGTTATAGATACTCTTACTACTCAAGGTGCGTATATATGGGTGAAGAGCAAGAAAAGAGCAGATAGTTTAACCATCTTTTTATTAATGCAAATAAGACCTGAGCTGAAATTTCATCTGCCAGTAAAGCTTCAGAGCTGATCACAAGGCAAAATGTGATAAAAACCTTTTTCCTGCCTTTTGCGGAAGTAAAACCAACAGAATCTGGATCCTGCTGATTACTAAACAGCTGATTCGCATATAATGTAAGGGGTTTTTTGTGTAGCTCAGGACCTTCAGCTCGGGTATATCTTGGTAAATCTTATTGATGGCTCTGAGTCAGTTCACACGGCTCCATTTCAAAACCTGATACAAATTTTTCAGTGTACTTCCTTCGGGAAATGTACATCGAGTGAGAAAAGCCCAGCCAGTGATTATGAAGAGTTCCTGTCGGCGCTGCTCATCTGAAGTCACTTTCTAGGCAAAAAGCCTTTTAGATAAAAGTAGCATTTCCATCCAAACAACCTGGACCAGTTTGGGTGGGGAAGAGGAAGGGCGACAGGGCAGAATAGCCGACCAAGTCTTTGTTCTATTTAAAGCATTCCAATAAGATTTCAACCACAGAATATGGCAACAGAACTGATCACAGGGGAAAATGCAATTAAAATACCTTCCTGCATTTTGCAGCCACAAAATCGTTGGCAAATCACTGTAATCTGGCTTTACTGAAGTGGAGGGCATGAGTCAATGCACCAGGAAAGAGTTTCAGCTAAGTACTTTTCAAGTTAATAACCTTGCTCAGGGACAGTTCAGAGCCTTTTATACCTTCCCTCATAGAAATTGGGATCCACAAGTGACTTTTCTTACTGTCCTTTGCTTCCACTGCAGTGCTGAAACCTTGAAGAGACTCAGTTCAGTGACTGCGTATGCCACAAGTGCAGCAGACAGAAAAATTGCAACTTCAGGTTGACAGAGATTCTGTCACCTTTTTTTTACCTTTAGGTTTTGTTTCTGTCTCTTAATAGGAGACTGGTTTTGTAAATTACAAATTAACTTTGAGCAAGAACAGCAAGCAAATCCATCCGGCCTGAAGCAAGAAGAGCCTTCAGGCGTGTGTTTGTAGGCTTTCTTTAGAAGGGCTCCCTGGACACATAAAGGGAGTTCATTAGTGGTGGTTTGTATATCACTGCTGCTATCTTGTTGATAGCATGCTTGTCTCCAATCTTCTTTGTCTGAGTCCAATTCAAACTGGAATTCAGACAGAAGTAATAACCAGAGAGGGATTCTCATTCATTTTTTCATCTCCTTCCAAATTCCTTGCTTGCAAAGGTAGTTCTTAGATTGCAACTTTGACAAAAAAAGTCTTCCACTATTGCTTTTGCCTGGACTGAGATCAGTCTTCCTGAGATTATTTATTCTTTTGTGTGTGTGTGTGTGTACTGAAGTTGAATATTAAGATTAAAAGGAGCTCTTCGTTCTTTTTCATCAAAGAGTTGAACACTCCCTGACCCCTGAGTGACCTTTTAGGTGATGCTTTGGGGAGACTAAAATCTTCAAAAAAGCAAAGGCTCAAAACCATGAATGTTATTAACACTAGATGCTGAGCAAGCCTTTGATCAGGTGGAGTGGAATTATATGATAATAGTCCTAATACAATGCTGAATTGGAGACACTTTTGGAGGTAGATTTCTTTCTCTATGTGACCTATAGCAGATGTCAGGACTAATGTAGACAAGTGAAAAGTTTTGCTCTTTTCTGGAAATATTTATAACACAGGCATATTTTATCATAAAGCTAATGAACAGAGTTTTAGCAGGAAGATTACTAAGGTTACCATCCTGCTGAGATGATCATGCCTCGCTATTACAAATGCAAATTGAAATGTTACCTTCCTGAAGAGATGAGAAAAAGGTTTTGCTGCGTAGTGTTTGAGACAATAAACTTTGGGACAGAACAGTAATGGAGAAATGAATGCATCAAATTAAAACTTGGCAAGAGAGGAAAAAAAAACCCCTTGGGTTTTTTTCCCCTAAATTTTTAAAAGACACATTGTCCAGATGTAAGGAAATGAATCATTAGAGAGTAAACCTGGCATTATCCCTGTATTGAACCCGAGGAATGAAGCAGGATTCATTCAGGGCTGCTTTTTCTTTGAGGATGGCAAAGATTAGCTGATTTATGTGAGAAATTTTAAGAGATTTTTTTCCCCCAAGATTTCACAGATTCCCTTGTTTCATGATAAAAATAAGTTTTGTGGGCTTGTTTGGTTTTCTTTTTTCCAGTAAGTGTCATTGTGAATCAAAACTTCTAGAAGATTTTTAAAAAATTTGTATGTCTTGCTGTCAGTTCATCATTATAATCAGTGTAACCTTTTTGTTGCTCGTTTCAGTGCGCTAGTCTATTTTATATCTCCTGAAACCAACAAGGGGGGGAAAAAAAGCCCTATTTAAACTTTACCCTGTGATGTAATATCTCTTTGTTTGTACTCCAAAATTTTATAGGCCTCCTTTGCTATTGTGCCTTATTGAAAACTCATGCCTTATTTGCTGTTCATTATTATCTTTTCAATACTTCTGCTTCTTAAGATTCCTCATCCTCTTCAACATTTGTTTCAAATGATTTTTCTCTGCAAAGGTATGCACTTGCATTTTTGAAGGGAACTGGCATATTGCTATTATCTACCCGTTTTTCTAATTCGTTTGGTCTCTGTCATGAGCTGTGTGTTGTCCAAGACAGATGTTTGCAAAGTATATTAGTTAAGAGTCTGCAGATCTCAAATGCCTGGCACGCATGGATGATGCAAACAGGTTTAGAGACAGGAGAAGGTAGGCTGGAACTTTCATTTACTTGTGAAACAGAAAAAATTAATAAATGGATGAGGAAGACAGTCCATTCTAAACACATATGATACTCCGCTAGAGTCAATCCTAAAACACAGCACTGCTCTATTTTTAATGCACTTACAAAGTTTCATCTGCAAATTTCATTAATATACTCCTGTAGATCCAGGATGGCTTCTCCTCAGGAGTCTCTACTTTCTGGATCATAAAGTTGTCTTCACCATAATTTAGGAACCTCTGCGATGATGCATGTTCAGCTGTATTTGTTACTCAACAGATGTCTGGGTAGTTAAATTCCTCCATGAGCCTTTATCAGTACTTCTATTCTGGGATTCCCAACTGGTTCAAGATGTACCTCTCCTAGTCGGCAGCAGTACCACTGCTCAGTGATCAATATGCACAGCTTGGGTCAGGCTTGTTCAGCAGAGATCTAGAGTGGCTGGCGGCCCTGACCACCACCAGTCTGGCTGCTCAAGTTGACCATGTAGGCCTGAAGTCAACGTCTTGTTGATTCCTGCTCAAGAAGGACCGGGTTATAGGGGCAGCTGGGGATAGGGCCCACATTCATAATTCTTGACACCATCTGCTGCGGTAACTGTCGCTGCTCTTCCTGTGGGGCTGCCGCCTGGGCTTGCTGCTCCTCCATAAATTTCGACAACACCTGCTGCTCTTGCTATTCCTTCATATATTACATCTACAACAGAAGCTCGAAAACATGCGCTGCTCACACTTCATTTAAACAGCTACCTTTCCGACATAACGCGCCGATTCCAAAGCCGCCCCTTCAAGCAGTTTGGTTTCAATAAAACAGGCGTGATAACAAGTTAACAATGCTAAGGGTGAACGTCTCTTCAGACCTACCCTGGGTTCTTCAGCCATCCCAGCTGCTCTTCCCACTCCCTAGGTCATCTCTTGTCTTGGAGAACCATTTGTGCCTGCCTTGGCCACTGGTTTCAAGGACTCAGCAGGATGCATTTAACCTTCTGCCAGAAGGATCAACACCCAACAGCAGTGTGGTAAAGTTTTAGGCAAACGATGCCAGCCTGCTCTATTCCCTTAGGCTACTTCTTTGCATTACATTCTAAGGAGCTTTCCCTAGAGCTGGTCAAAGAGTAAAATAAGAATCTGATTTGCAACTAGAAGTGCTGAATCTGGATCACTATGATTCACAGAGTCATAATATTAGTTATTAATGAGTATGCAGCCTACTGCTAGTATCTGAGAAAATGCTCCCAAATCCTCAGAGTTTAAGGAATTTTAGTCTGAATGATATTCACCCAGGAGTTTAGATGTCATTCTTCCATCTAGAAGTATTTGTCATCCAGAAACCAGAAAAAATCCTAGCCACTTTTTGGTTTTCTGAGCAATCAGAAATGAATAAACACAGTCAAAATAAATGGTTTATTTTGAGTAAGCTGAAAAGCACTTGTTCTCCTTCTGCACTGGCTGTGCACCAGTAAGTATTAAATTTACAGGTGTCAGAACTGGTTTGCAAAACATTTCTTATTAAAAAGAGGATTTCCACCTCACAGCAAAGGCATAGCTAAACTCTGTGTAATTTCAACTTGTCCTGTTCTGCACTGCAGCAACTGGTGAAGTTGGTCCTCTGACATGGGAAGTTTTGACTGTATTATAGGCACCTTTCACTTTGTCTGAAGCCGAAGTGCTTCCTTCTCCTGCTGAAAATGGGCAAGAAAGGAAGGAGATGAGACAGTATCATTCGAATATCCCTATCAGTTTGAAGATTTTTGCCTCTCTACTAATTTTTCTTCCTGGTCACTTATAATATGCTGATAAAAGGCAGGATGTGTTTCAGGACACTACTCACCATTTAAAAACAAGATAAAGTGCAACCAAAAAGAAATGCTTCTTCCTTTTCAACAACTAAATTGATCTCCTTTGCCTGCACCCCTCACCAAGTATCTGACTTCTTCTGGCTAGCTAGTAAATATAAAGTCAAACACCTGTTTACCAGACACAGAGCTATGTGTCTGCCGTTGCTGATCCATCTGTGGAACATAAACATAACTTTCACCAGCTGCTTCTTTTAGCATGGGCTGGTAATGGAAGCCATTATAGAGCATATCAACAACATACTTTCCTAATAATCATGGGCCAGAGCATCACAGGGCGTAAACTGGCAAAGCCTCACGGAAAGTGATACTGATTTACACCATCAGAGGACCTCACCCTGCTGTGTTTGTTTTCTTCACACTCTTCTTCTTTTAGCACTCTTATTTTCCTAGTTTCTAGTTTGTTTCTGGTGTTTGGTTTTTTTTTTTTTTTTCCCCCATTATATTATACTAATGAGGCAACGTGTTGTGAAATAATTCCTGGGTCAGGCTCAAGCAGTAATGGATAATTACCTTGGGTACCATACAGCCTCAATATTAATGACTCTAAGAAAACCTCTGAAGATTCAGAGGTGTGATACTGCAATGACTCCAACTGGATTTGGGCCAAACGCCCCATTCGTATAAACACACTCAACTCTATTGACTTCAGCAGAATTAAGCCTGCTTTTGTTTGTTGCAAATGTGCTGTAGGTGATTCACAAAATCACGTCCAACCACGTTCACACTCTTTAGATTTAAGTCAAGCTTGAAATCTCACAGTACAAACAGCAGATTCCTTTTTGTCTTGCATGAAGACTAGTGTCTTATGACTATAATTAAATTGCTGATAGATCCCCTTATCTCTCAGGCTGCTTCAGGATGCAGTAATGAGGAGCTGCTCTTGACGAGCATCAGCATACCTCTTCCCCTGTGTCACATCAGTTAGGCAGGTCAGGATCTTGATGGTGACCAAAGACAACATTCATCCTATGACCAGGCAGTTCATTTTCCTTTCAGTGCAAAGGGCGGAAAGGCCGTGAGACTTTTTGACTCTTAATTTTCCAGTCAGGAGACAACCTGGAACTCAGAAAAGAAATTCCATTAGTACCTGAGGCTCTCAAATGGGAAAAACTTGTACAGCTTTAGAGATGTCAAATTTGGGGAAATCCATCCTGTTGAGTTCAGCCCAGAAATGGTAGCATTCTCTGAGACTTACCAATTAAAATTCACTTTCCCCTTAGTAATTTTGTAACATATGCTGAACGCTGAACAGTGCTTTCCAGGACTTCTGCAATGGCAAAAATCAACGCTCACCTCTAATATATTCCGACTTAAAGTGTGCAACCTTGTTTAAAATGCACTGCTAAATCATATATTTTCATGTATCGTCATGTCTAAATGCATGATAACCAGGTTGAAAATCAAATTATCTGTGTTAAGGTGAATATTACAATGTGACTACTGCCTGCTGTGCCGCCAATGAATCTTGTAAACACAATCAAATATCTCTCTCCCTCTCACACACGGAGAGACACATGCACGCCCTTGCACAAGAAAAGAGATTCTTCACCTTCTGCCATTGTATTGTCACAGCAGCTCATGTTTATTGTGAATGACATCTTCAGCTACAACTCAGCATGAGCTCTGGTATGCTGGAGCTGAACATCCTACTAGGAAAATCAGCAGTGACATTAAAGTTGTTTCATGAATAATGAAAAAATAAATATCACATTTACTGTAGGTACACAAAATGCTTTGTTTAACTAAAAGCGTTTGCAGAGAAATTCCAGGTCTCTGAGGGTAGATACTATTTTATTAACTGTGGATAGAGAACTTATTTAGATGGAGCTGTTTTCATTATATTGGTAATTTTCTCAATTATACAAATGAAAGAACATGTGATCAGCACTATTAGTAGGATACAGACTTCTCTTTTACAAAACTCTCAGAAAATCGCAAAACAGCAAATATTCCATGCTTGCAGCCATATTGCATGCAACTTATGTTCTTATACAGTAACTTACATTCTGTATAAGGAGGCTTAAATATGTGTCCCAAGTCCAAATCTGTGTTACAAGAGTTTTAATCATTTGTGGGGGTAAAAAGGCTTCAGAGACAGTAATGCAATTATATAAGTGTGTAATGCAAAAGAGAATTCAATTGTCTCGATGCCATACAAGGCAAGGTTATTACAGGATCTCCGCAAAAGACACTCAAAACACGACTGCACTGCATCCAGAGTTTTGCTGGCAGCATCAGTGTGCGTTCCTGCCAGCCGTCAGAAGTTCATAATCACAAATTTCAGGGAGAAGAAACAAGCCTACTTTGAATTACGGGGTTACAGTGACCAGACATTTATATAAAAGTTATTTGTAGTGGAAATGCTATACTTTGTCCTATTAAGGACTGAGCAAACACACTTTTTACAGAGCATTAACGTGTCAGGCAAAAGTGAAATCTTTCAATGATTTCAGGCTTTGTGCTAGACTGAAACTTGTGATCCTAAAATGCAACGGCTTTTAATGAAATGCAAATATACTTGCTTCCAGAAGCGGAAAACAGTCTCACAACTCACAACTGTCCCTTAAAAAAAAAAAGGGGCTGTTATTCCCCATTCTTTGGAATGTTTCATCCATATTCATAGCGAGAACCCTGAGAAATGTTCTGAAGTGCCAAAAAGTATGAAAACTAATAACAAACACATTGTCAATATCCTACTAACTATTGCTTATGAACTTATCAGCATGGAAATAGTTATTCTCAGTAGAACTTTCTGAATAGCAATCATAAATAATCGGTTTCATAAATAGTGCAACTAGTAAGTACAGGCTTAATATTAGTGATTCAAAAGACCCACCTTCTCTCAAGGAGAGTGAACAGATTTGGTTTTTAGCTTTCACTGAGGCACGCACAAAAATGGTGTATTTTCCATAAACCTAGGTCTTCCCTTTTTTATACAGAGTAGCGTATTTTATGACTTCTTTCTTGTGAGTTCAAGTTGCCTTTATTTCCTATTCATAGAGGAATGCTCATCTCCTGTTTGAAAACACCCATGTATTTACTCTTATTTGTTTAACAACATCCTAATGGCAGTTACAAAAAGAACAGTAAACAGAAATAATCCACCTTATTGGTACCTGTACACAAAGGCTCTACTCATTCTTTGCCTTTAAATGAGACAGAAAATTAAAAGTATTTTTTTTTCTTTTTGACATGTGCCAATGCTTGCAGCAAAAACAATAAGGAGATAAGTCTAAGGTATATTATCTCTTTAGGCTCCCACTACTGTCAGGAGGTCTTAGGCAGGTGGTTTAGAGTTCCTCCTTACTAGCTGCAAGGCCAAATCATGAATTGAGAGAGGGCCAACATTTAGATCTGACATGCAGGAAGAGGTGCATCAGGTATCCCTTGTCATGCAGTGAAAAGAGTTAAAAGTAAGCAAATGTATTAGCAACTAAAACCCGTGTACTAATGGGGAATGTGTCAGTCAATAGCAATGCAAGCTGTGTTTCTATCTATTATACAAGAAAGGTAAAAGTATTCTACTAGGTCACTTAGTTACTTCAACCAGATGGAATCCAAAATGTTCAGAAAATTAAAAATCCATTTATTCCTCCAAAGTTGCATTCCATCTGTTTTCAGACATTTATGGAATCTTTTTGCATACAGGATATAGCAACCACTGGTGCCTTGGAAATATTTCTTCCCTGTGCAGCTCACAGAAAGCCAGGCTGGATATAGACAGTACTGGAGTAAGCCCTTTTTTCAGGTGTTCTTATTTCTCTTCAAAATATATAGGAAACTCTGGTCTTGTTTTAAATAGAGGAATCATAAAACCCAGTGTATTATTGTCTGCAAAATTGCAACAGGAACTTTTAATCTAAAAAAAAAACCCAACCCCAAAACAGGCTATTCCCTGCTCTTTCCACCTTGAAAATTTTAACTTTCCTGCCAGTCTGTTTCTCATTTTCAGCTTGTGGAGACAGTACGAATGATTCAGATGCTATGAAAGAATGCAGCCTGGCATGTAGTGATCTCCACCCTGAAGATAAAAGTGACAAAATTACCCCAGGAGTTATGAGCTCTAGTCATCATCAATCATTTTTCAAGAAATATTTTATTTAATTCAACTACATACTGTGCCTAGATCTAACTGGGGTATGGTCCCCTTCCTTCTATCCTTGTTCTCAGCATCTTCAGCTTCACCAGATGGAAGGATATCATCTGGCATGCAGGCCAGGCCAAATTTTCTGTATATGACACAAACATCCACATTTCCTCTGTTTCCTTAGGACCTTCTTTCCTTCGCCGTCAGTGGCTCATACAATAGTTCAGCATCAATGAGCATTACCCTGCTTGGTGCAGAGAACACTTTATCCCCCAGTGAAGCTCACCCACAAGGTAAGTACAGGCTATATCTGTACTGTCAGCTAAATTATAGTCCCACTTCACTCCTGATACTCCACACCTCACGTTAAATCACTCCAAGCTTCTATGCTGGAAGAAGCCAACTGGATCTCTCTGAGCTGAAAGACATTCAACAGGTAACTCTGCCCCAGGATTATTTCTTATAGGTCAAAACCACACCAGGTTTGGTGATCTGACAGAGTCTTCCAATGCTACATCACCAGTCCTTTGTACCATAAACACCCTTCATGCCCTTATGCCAAGGCTCAGATTACTTCACAATATGTGACTCAGGAGGATACATGTGTTCATTACTTACATCTGCATTTTGTTCACCTCCCCAAATCATTTGGGTAACTGGCAGGTGAGTGTCACATGGAAAGACAAAGCACTCAGAAATCCCAAGCCAGTACATCAAAAAGCAAAGAACTGGCTTTTAAGTGTAAGACTGCATTTTTTAAAAAAGTACTGGAAAAGAAAATCACAAACGGTGAATGATTTGTTTCAGTCTTTGTGTTTTGTTTTGAATGTCAGGTCATGTCTTCACGTTTTCTTCTGCAACCCCAAGGTCAGGGAAAGAAAAGGAAGTTAATATTCATACTTAGCCTCGTGCCATCCAAAACTGACACTTAACCACCCCACCCCACCCCAAATTCAGTGAGGGTATTGCAAGACTCTTACTGAAAACTGGCACCAGTGACATCAAGTTCTGCTATAACGAGTCTGTACTTTTCGTCACTACAGATTTGAAATCCACCAGGTTTGACTTTGGGGTTGAGGACCACATGCTAAAAGACCATATTCAATCTGCAGCAGAACCAGAGACTAGATTTCCTCCTTTTTTGGACAAATATTCTCCTTCAGTCATAGGGAAAGCCATCTGGGGAAGCTTGCTGCCCAAGATGGACAAAATGCAAGCAGCAAAACAGCAAAACTAGAAAAAACCTAACTGGTGCAAGAAGGGCTGCTGAGGAGCATCCCGAGAGTGCATCCATCCACATGAGGCAGGCACACATCTCCCTGGTGTCATCTTCTGTCCACACAAATAAAATACCTCTCTCTCAAGAGTTAAAACTAATTAAAGGTTTCCTTTGATTACACGGGGGGAACTTGGACCCACACCTCCTTGTCAGCTGAAGTGCCTGCACTGCTTCTCTTTAGTTTCACCCATCCCCTGCTAAGTTTAGAAGAAAAGGCAACAGCTGTGGCTACTGACAGAACAAGGTTGGCAGCTGCAAAACTGAGATGCCACATTTCAGTATATAATTTTCTTTCCAGTGTCTCTCCCTAACTTTCCTCTTTAAGAGGCACTTAAAATCCATGTGTCTGACTCAATTATTGTTATTGTAGCTACGGAACAGAATGTGATGTTGATGAGGGCCTACCTGTCTAGTTAGCTTCCCTTTCTGGATGCTTTCTTTCTTTGATTCATCATTGCTTGTGACACATGTATTGTCTAAACTATGTTCAAGAACAAGTCTCTAATACATTCAATGGAAGAAGGTGAAAAATCAGAAAACAGCCTATCAGTTGCATGCATAAATTTATGCACTAACTTTAAACATCCTATTTCTGAGAAACATCTTATATACAAAGCATGGTTTCATTGCAAATTAAGAATAACATTTGCAGCAAAATTAAGAATAAAATTTCTTTTACTTCCTTTGATTAGGAGAGCACCGAAACTGCATAAATGTTCTGTCTTTATGAACTCATCTAGAGATTCTGCGTTCCTTCAGCACTCAGTACATTATCAAATCACATCCGAAGTACTATGAATTCATGCCCCAGAGGGCATGAACCCAAATTTAAAGTCATCATCATTCTGTATATTTTCTGCTCAGTTGAAGGTTTTATGATACAGGCTGAATGTCTTTTCAGGACAATCCTAAAAATAAGCTAATGCAGTGGGGACTGAATTTATTGGACATGTACACTCACCTTCAGTTGATGTTCTCCCTAGGTCAGTTCTCATGTGATTGGCAAGGGATCGTGACAGCTTGTATCTTCCTATGAGAAACCTGTGTAGACACTGGTAATTAGAACTGCCACTCAGTCCTCCCTGACAACAGCTACTGCAGTGGCTCTGGGCCTCTGAACGAGCTACTGCCTCTGGAAAATCCTGTTTCCCGGTGTCTTCTCCTCCGTAGGCACATACCTAATTGCATGTAAACATTCTGTGATTTAGTACGGGACACAAAAACATTGGTACCTCAAGCTGAAAATACAGCAGCTGATAAATACCGAAAAACTACAATTCCAAAGTGTCATCTACAATGTAGCTCTCAAACTGCCTTCCCTGACTGATTGCTGAACTAAGGATACTTCCTCAGTAATGGAAAATCTGAGAAGGGTCTCAGTCTCCTTTTTAAGGAGCCTAATTCTTAGTCAAATTTATGAGTGTTGAGGCTTGTAAGTTAGTTCAGTTTCGGAAAAAAAATACTCCGTTTTGGTTTGAAAATATCAGTGTATTTTCTCTGTAGTATTCTACCTCATCAGCACAAGAATAAAAAAGCTCAATTCCTTATTAGTATATTTTTACCCATAACTGATTTATTGACAAACTGTTAATGACTGAAACTAACAAAGAAAATGAAAGAAAAGTAACGCAACAGGAAAAAGAACATGAGGGATCTCCAGTTCACAGCTGTATTTGCAAAAGACTAAGGATAAGGCAAGATGTTTGGAAATATTTGCAAATGAAAATGAGGCTGAAATTTTTCCTTGTACTAGTTTATCTACAGAACAAAACTTGGATTCTATTCTTGGCTTTGCTGCAATTTGGAGGTATCATTTCAGATACAGCTTGTCTGTGAAATGGGGCTAACAATAGAGCTGTAGTTTCCACACACGGTGCCCAGTTATTTAGATCTCATCATGTTAAATAGCATCTTTTTTTCCCGCAGTAGAGAAAAAAAAGAGCCAGAGAGAGGCAGTCAGGAATTGTTGAGATCCAGGGTTGAAAAGGCAGTGAAATCTAATCTCCAGACCATGAAAATCAGTGGAAATTGACTTCAAAACACTGTTGATTTCAGTGGTTTTGGGATCAAGGTTTAGGAGAACAAACTTACCACACGAAGACAAGTCTGTTTTCCAGAGCAATGCTTACCTTCTTGATAGAAGCAGCCTGTCAAGACAACAGCAAACTGTACTTTTGGGAAAAACCTATACAGAAGGGCTGTATATAGTTGTAGGGTGTCCAGGAGCAGGGAAGGAGTTCCCCCTCTGCTCTCCCCACAACTTGTTCAAGACAACAAGGAGGAAGTTCTGGTTTACTCCTGTGGTTAAGCAGAAAATATCTGGCACCAGACCAGGTGTGCAGAGCCCTGAGGAACAAGGAAGCCAGGCTGTGTGGGGAGGGGCAGGCACAGGGACCTGCTTCTACTTTGTATTCCTTCCCACTCCATCAGCATCAAGCCTGCCAGCTATGGGAATTTCAGACACGTTGTGTAGAATCACATACAGGGCACTGAACATGCCAGAGCTGGAAAGCATTGCAACCACCGCAATGCTGAGTTAATTCTCCCAGTAACAAAACAGCCCAAGAAGAGCACAGCAGAGTGTATTAAGCATCTTGATAAAGTTTTATGCAACCACTCTTCAAAAACCAACCCAGAAATGGCAGTGCTGTATTTTTAGATAGATAATTACAAGGGTACTCCCATATATGTGCTTCAAAATGAATCCAGTAGCGTAATCATGCAACGGGTCAGAAATTACCGAGTGAATAGTACCATTTCCTTTTTAGACTTCTATTATAGTATGGTGGCAGTGTAATTGTGCTGTATTTGGGTAACGCTTCGGCACAGCGCACAGGGGAGTAAGCATGGAGCTCTATCCCTGTTCATGGACACTTCTTCTTGAAGCGTCTGCCCATCACAGACACAAGACACCCTTCGCTTCTATCACTGTTAAACTACCTGTTCCCAGCGCTCAAAAGTCCCACTAAATTCAACAACAAACCCACAGACTTCTACTCCATTGACTGCACCCAGTTTTCAGAGGATGCAAAACCCAATGTGTTGGTAGCACCAAGCTCATCCGAGATATCCCATAACCCTCTTCTCAGGGATGGTGGGGAAAACAATGTTAAGATATAAGTAGCAAGGTAAGCTGTGGAAAAATGTATTTTAGAAATGTTACAGAAAGCTCAGAACAATCTAGCAATCCTAGACAACACAGGCGGAAGATGAAATCTAAAGGAAATCACATTTTAAGCACTGAAGCACAGTTATGGCAGCCAAGTAATTAGAACTCTGCCCTTTCAGACTGGTAGGTAAGTATCACTGAGCTTAAGAGCTCATGGTGTCCATAATATTCCAATTTTGAAACAAATAAGCTTTTGCTTATTCTTCTCCCCCATCACTCTTCACTATTGTGTAATAATCTCTATATTAATTTTCCATGTATTAGTAGCACAGGTACCTTCTGAGAAGAAACATTCTGAATTAAAGGTGGTTGCAATTTTATTTTATTTTATTTTTTTAATGTAACTGTTTAGCTGTTAGCAGAGGCTGATTAATAGAAAATTCTCTTTTAGAGAAATTTGTGAGCTGTTCTCATCTACCACTCCTTCCAGTGACCCCTCTGTCCTGGGTCCCGTCTTTTGGGCTCCCTGTTGATGTGGTAAAGGAACTGGAGTAAGTGTGTACCCAACAGGTACTACTAGTCAATCCCTAATTACATTGGGCCCATTTCAGTTCAGGTTTGATCCTAGAGATCTTATAAACTTTGAGAATTACATTTCCACATGAATATCAGCATCTCTTCTAGCAGGAGAAGGTCAAAACCTTTCTGAAGGTCTACAATGGCACAAAGGATGATTCAGCTGGTACCCCAGGAATGTTCTTAGTTTACATAACATAGAAAGACAGCTAGAAAATTATTCTTGCCGAACCTGACTAAAAATATGTTTGCAAAATCATTAATGGATTCTATTTCTTGTAACTGAGAAGCAATTTGATAAATCATCCTTTGCCACAGTGCCACTAATTGCAATGGATTCTGAAAAAAAATCCCAAATGATTTTTTTTAGAAAAGCCACAAATCCTGAAGGTACACTGCTGGCAAGCCCTCAAGTGTTTATATTACAAGCCAAGCAATTTAAATAATCCCCAAATTCATTACGTTCAGCTAGATGCTCAGGAGAGGTCCTCTCTTCCATTGGTTTCCAAGAATACACCAGTATAGAGCGTCTTATTTTTCACAACTGATGGGTTTTGTGTGGCTAGGACTAAATTACAGTAGCAGGATTTTAACAACTGCGGAAAAGACTATAAAACTTTCTGCCCCTTATTAACTACTGTGTGACTATTAGGTTTATGGGCAATGTTAACATTGCAGCATAGGAACAAAAACATTGTAAACGGTCTCCAAAATGTTGGGAAGCAATTTTCCCCAAGAGAGGCAGGGGGCCCTTCCAACCCTGGTAAGCTATGGAAAGGGTCATGCGGCACACACGTAAAACTAGATTAAACTTTCTGTTGCTAAGTAATTAAACCTAATTGTAAACCTGCGCAAGTGCTAATTTTAAAACTTAGCTCCCCATTCAGAGCTCCAAAATCGCTACTGAAAGTTCATGAAAAATGAAAACTGCCTCTTTAAAAGAAATCAGCTTGCAGCTCCCCTGAACAGAGCCCCTGGGCAAGTGGTTCAAAATATGATTTTTATAAACAAATCTGACATAGCAAACTTAATGCAAAACCCTATGCATATAACATCACTTATGTGTGCAACTCGTTTAAATTATAGCTGTAGAGAGAAGGAAATAAAACTGGCATATTAACCTTTGGCACAACAGTGCTCACATACTAGCAATGTTCAGCAGCAGATGATATTATTGTGACTCCCACTAGTATTGTCATAGTGAAGGGTCTGTCAGAATTCATGTTCGAAACCTCTACAGTCAGAGTTTATTAATTCAGCCATGAGCATCCGTTCCAGACCTACCTTGGCATGTTCAGTCTTAAGAGCAAAATCTTTTTTACTGCAACTTCGTTTTCCCCATGACCGCTGTATTTAAAGTTGCTGAACGCAAAAATAAAATAAAATAAAACAGAAATTCATTAAATACAGCATTTCCTCATCACCATCATATTTAAAAACACTGATTGCAAAAATAAAATGAACCAGAAATTAATGAAATATAGCATTCCACGGCTTATTGCCATAAGCTCACTGGATGCCTTGCTTCCCAAATGTCCTTTTTAAAGAATCGTCTGCTAATTCTTCCTTGAGAGAGAGGACCCTTTCCAGCAGTTCAAAAGGACAAGCCAAATGCATAAGCAAGATAGACTTAAAAAACTTACACTTACAAATGAAATGTAAAACATTCTCAGGTTTTTTTTTGGTGAATGCTCCACATTATTGAATAAATTCCTATATAACTAACAAAAGCATCTTATAAAATGAGCTTTCTTTGTTAAATAATGGCTTACTGCAAGTAGCTTTGGCAATGTCACTGAGGCCTTGATGTATGTTCTTGACCTGTCTATATGCTCTAAAACATTTTGGTCAAAAGTTTCAGACACAGGACTTACATGACAGCTTGGGGTATCCTTTGATTTGGTTTCTTTGTGCATCTTGAAAATGAAAAATGGTTCATTACAGATGAAGGCCACAAAGCTTACCCGTGGGTAAGGCTAATTTCACCTGGAGAACAGTTAGCCTTCAGAGTGACGGCCAGTGCAGACACAACCCAGCACAGGTCCAAGGGAAAATACTTCTTGGCTCCTTATTTCAGAGAGTGATTCATAAAAGGAAAAGCATTAAGCCAAAATTTTCAGAGCTAAAAAAGTTTATGAAGTTGACATTAAGTGAACTAATCCTGAGAGATAGTAAATATGACAGCCTATGCAATGAAAGTGAAACAAGTGCAGACCTGCTGCTGTGCTGGAAGATACAATGGTTGAAATAATAATCTGGTTATTGGAAAAACCATTAGATCTGAGAAAAGTTACTTTAGCAAAATATCACAGGACCATAGCAAGACACATTTATATTATATATATTGAAATGACATCTATATACATTGCTTTAAGCAATCCTCACTTTCTCTACTTTGTGGAAGAATCCTGAGAGCCACCTCTATTTCCCCAACTCCCTTCTACCAGCAAGCCCTTGGGCCAAGCTCTGACATGGGCACTGCAAAGCAAAGGAATACGTGATGTACTCTTAGTACTGCGGGATTAAGAATGTAACGTCTTTTCTATCTTCATTTCCTCTGATAAAACTGGGACAAATTACGACTGCAGAGGCTGCTATGCAAGCTGGACCTAGCACAGAGCCAAAGATCAATGCATGTGAAGCAGAAGTTAAAAAAGACAGATTTGGAGTACCAAAAATAAGCTGCAAAGAAACTTAATCCTCAAAGGTCAGATGTACATCTGAAAGGCCCAGGCCATGCCTTTGTATCAGAATGTTACAACATTAGCCCTAATGACTTAATAGTTTTGCCCTTGACTTGTGTCAACAGGAACCTATCTTATTACATGGTAAATTGGTTACTTCCAGCCTACTCCAGACTCCTAGGTGATGGGAAGACAGAGGCACTTCTAGCAAAATCAGAAATGTAACCTAGTACCTGAACAGTGTTGCTCAGTAGTATTTAGTAGCATTTCAATTTTTGTACATGTCTTTGAGTAAAGGGAGGCTGGACACAGTGTGGGGAAGAGACTACCATGTTTGGCATTCAGGAGCCAAAACTAAAAGGAAGGCATCTCCTTTGCATACTGTTGTGCAGTGTCATCAAAGGTCATCACCTGCTTCAGATATCAAGGGATAATAAGCTAGGGTCAGGCATAATGATGGTAGGCTCTAGGTAACAGAGGATGCTTTCTTATGATCCTTCCCTTCTCTTGGAGAAGTTTGCATCTTTAACAGACTTTCTTCACCTCCACACAGAAACAGTTTCCAAGCCTGGCACAGCACAAAGCCACCAGGTGACCAAGGTGCATTAGCACCTAACTGTTCAAAGCCTCTCCTTATATAAAACAAGGACAACCAGTAGTTTCTAAAAGAGTTACTGTTACAAGGCAATTGTCTCATTCTATCTAAATTGAGAAATTCTGTATTTTCCGGTTTATCTGGAAGGCTTTGTTTCACATCTGTCCTAAAAACCAGTCTCCTGTCAGCTGGATAAAGGGTTACTTTTCACAATAAAAACACGAGAAGGGAGAGACATGCTTATACGGTTATGTAAGTCTTCTTTAAGGAGTTTTACAGGCAAGTAAGATGCAGCTCCAGACACTAGACTTTTAAATCATTTAAAGCTGACATAAGCTGATCCTAGGCACAGTTTATAATCATGTTTTACTTTTCAGCTCTGACAATTACAAATTGTTTGTATTAGCTTCACAAGTATTCCTATTCAGCAGTATTGTCAAAGTCCATTCATCCCAGTCTCATAACAGCACACCAATCCTTTGCTTTGCCAGCCTCCATCCATAACCTTCATCCAACTGCTACCAACCACACGGGTAGGGGCAGGAGAGATCTACAGCCTGCAAAAAACCCCCCTCATCTGCAATCTGTGGTAGCTGCAGTTTCCCACGTTTCAATGTGGTTTTCAGACCATCTCAGCTCGACAGGAAGAAGCCTGGCATCCTCTAAGCATGTTGCACTTGTAACCTTTGAAGATGTTCAAAAGAAAAGGAAAAAAAAAAAAAAGAAAGGTCTTAACCATTTTGCATGAAGTTGCATGAAAGTCTTGGGGCCTAACTTGACTGGAACTGTTTTAAGTACTTCTCTACTACAGCAGCGGTGCGTCATATGAAAGGCTTTGTTTGGCATCTATCCACAGTTATAAATAAAAAACATATTTATCTTTGGTCATGCATATAATTTAAAAGTCGGACAGAAGAAACCTTTTGTCTCCTTTTAAATCTGTAGCAAGCCCAAGATAAATTCTTATAAATTATTTCTTTTAAAAGGAAGAAAAGAAAAAAACAATAACAAAATAAGCTGGCTATTTGGAAATCTGGAAAACAGATTATTTCTTTGGATGGAACAAAGTGTGTGTATGTGTCATCATGACTTTAAACAGTTCCATGGTTCCCCATGGAAATACTTAATTGAAGCTAATAAGATGTGGAGTTATCAGTGGTTTGGCATGATAGATTTCATATGGTCTCTCCAAGATGTTTTACCTCCTTTAAAACTCATTGACCTAAGATTGTGTTAACTGGTGATGTGAGCAGCAACCACCACAGATACTAAATCTGAGTGAAACTCTACTCACAGAGGGGACGTGAGTTTGGGCAAACTCCTTATAACTCCAACCTCTGTGCAACACAAACACTTAAACTTCTGATTTGTAGCATGTGTGACAACCTCCCATAGAAACCTCCAAATGAAAGACTTGTTTGCCTCTTAACACTTGCAGCGTGGGTCAGAAGTCCTTTCTTTTGGCATCACAAAATTAGGAAAGAAACTATTGTCAGCAGACTACAGATCCCAACACAAATCTTCCCCCAATTACCATGCTTCATAAGGTGATCCTACAAGCTCACCCCTCTGACACTACAGAGGACTAGGCCTACCTTCTTCCATTAAGCAGATTAGTTGATGCTAAGAAAATCTTTGACTAGTTACAAATTTTTTTTAAAAATGTGCCCTTCTAACACCTCAGTTTAGAAAAGTAAATCCCTGCTGTATTTGAGATAGATATATAGTGTCCATAGATAATAGTACATTTTTAACCATAAGCACGTATCTACACAACTTATTGGAGAGCCAGGAAAGCTCTCTGCATGTGCAGAAACAGGTTATTCGGCATCTGCAAAGTGCAGGTGCTTTATAAGCATCTGTATATACCCGTTTCTGATAATATCTCAAAATAAATTTGTCTTGAGCCAACGTATCTGTGTCACTATACATGATTAAGCCATTATGAAGTTTATGCAAGAGGAAAGGTTTTACTTATACTGATATAACAGAGTTTATAAAGGACTTTGGGGAGAGGTAATCTGCATAACTTTGGCACACATTCCACACCTACGTTTTAGGTAATTAATTAAACCATCTTCCTAAAATTGGCCAAAATTAAGCAGTTTATCATTATTTTCCTTCAGAAAGAGAAATTTGTAGACTTTTCTGGAATAACCACCTTCTGCCTTCAGCAATTCTTTTTCCTGAAAACTTATTCCCTGCACCTGCAAATGCATCCACTGCATATGTTTCTTTTTAATGTTAATATTCCTTTCAAATATACCATCCCCACTGATAAAGTCAAGTACATGTCTATGGGCTGTAGGGTCAAGTTCAGTGTACCACCTATCGGTAATTACGTCAGTCAGCAGCAAGCACAGTGCATTCATTAACCTATATGCAACCTTGGTATTTAACTTACACTGACCAATATTATAATAGGTATTAAAGAAACTGCATGCAAATAACATGATATGAGAAATGCAAGGATACAATAAATGCCATGGGATAACATTGCATTTGGAAATAGCTGAAGTCAACATAAAGAGAGAATCGTAAGATGAAACAACTACTTTGCAGCTGCTTATGGACAGAGACAGCCTGGGGAACCGACACTCAGGATTAATGCAACCTTCTTTAGGCACTGAACAAGGTGAATAGGAGCTCTGCATTCATTTTCTAGCCAGCAAAGAGTAGAAGTCACCTCCTGAAGGCGATTCCCATCTTAGTTATCCAAACTCTGTGACACCTCTGACTCCTCATCGACAATACAGGGAAGCGAGGACAACTGATCTCCTAAGTCAGGTGTCTTGTGTAGTTAGCAAGAAAAGAATCCAGCCTGAACTTTCTGGCATATTTCTGTTACCAGTTTCTCCTTAAGACAGTCTGTAACTTTATGTGTGTTCCTTAAAATGCAAAAGTGCCTAAGATTACAAGGTTAGCAATGTAAGCTGCTGTAAGCCGCATGCCAACTCAGATGCTGCAGGATCCAGTGCAAGTTTTCGTCCATCTCAGCATATGGATGAACTGAGCAGAGGAGAAGCAAGCCTGGCTGTAATTACATTAAGCACTTTGGCAATAAGGAAAAGTTTGTACTCGTACACAGATGGCTTTATGTTACAAAGCTATAAATGTGCCAAGTTTCATGGCTTCACCACATGATGCAGGGAAGGGGCTTGATCCAAAGTCTGTGCAAACCTTCTGAAAAGCTCTCACTGATTTCAGTGCATTTGTATCAGGTTTATGATAAGTCCACTGGACACACCTGGAAAAATGCTATTATTTTTAGACCATTTCTAGTCCAGCTTGCCTTTTTTAGCCCAAGTCTTCATGCTTTGGTGACTCTGTTTTCCTTTAAAGGAGATACAATAAAGTCCAGTTCAGGTTGATTAAAATGACTTTGACTGCCCACTGTAGCTCTCATCTAAGCTGGAAACTTAAACTTTGCAGACCTCATGGAAACTACCTGGGGGAAAAAATATTACATTCTTATTCTGTGAGGCCTCCTGAGTCCTTCTGGTGTTTTGGATTCAAGTCCTCTTTTCTGTGACCCTCCCACCCCTACTACTTCATGAAGGTAAGAGATTTTTAGACTTACTTTAAAAGTCCTTAATTTAGAAAAATAAACAAAAATTCTGTCAACCCATTCCCCAGTGTCTCACCATAACTTATTTTAGAGTAATAAATCTTCACCCTGACAGCTCTCTGATGATGCATTACATTAATACATCATAATGACAATACATGTGATATATGATGGATATATTTTCTGAAAGGGATATCACCTATACATTCCATCTTCCCAGCACAGCAGAAGAATGTTTGGGAAAAGGGGGAGAAGGGGAGCTAAAGGATGTTCTTTACCCAGAAGGCAAAATCTCACAAGAGAATGTGGAATCAAGTTGATTGCCCTTGTTAAAATACCAAAGAGAGTAAGAAATAAAATGCCTTCTGTGCAAAAAACCTTTCTATCAGCAAGATGACCTGTTTGTTCCTCAAATACTGATATTCAGGCTGGAATATAAAAGGGAAATTCTTTAATATACTTGTATCAGTCATGCTAATACAGCAGAAACAGACTCTAGGAAATAACCACAATGACTTCGATAGGGTTGAAAGACTGTGATAATGAGAGGTGCAATATTTAAAGGGGTAACTGAGGTGGTCTGCAAACAGAAATAACTGGCAGCCTCAGTGAATAATCTGCTGAGAGTTGTGTACACTCCAAAGAACCATCAATGACCAACGCAAATCAAAATCTTTTCAGTGCCCAAGCACAGACAAGGTGTTGACAGGGCTTTTCAGTAGGAAATAAAGTTAATTTTTGACATGGGTATCTGGCCTGCCACAACACCATTGCACATAGGAACCAGATCACAGGCTGGTGTTTGCTGTGCTAGGCTCTACACAAACAGAACACACACAATCCTGGCCTCAACCAATTGAAACTCGATTTCCAAGGTTTACAATGCAAAATCAGCCCCAGGCCTGTTGCCTGGGCAGAAGGTAGTAGTGACTTTGCTCCAAAGGCTCATCTCACACATGTGACTGTGTGGGCTGAACAGTATGAGATCTGACAGACAGTTTTGACAATAACTGGTCTAAAGTGGCCCTCCTGATGCACATGGCTTGCACACAGGTAACTCTGACAACAACCTCAGTGTCCCTGTTCTTGGCATAAAGATCTCAAGGGCAGTCAGAATCTACCTTTAGTCTATCGATAGCCTTTTTTTTTCAGAAACATGGTCTTTCCATCCACTACCAGGATACTGAATTCTTAGCATTCAGTTTAAGTGGAGAGCAAAAAACAGTGGAACAACAAGCTTCTGGCTTTTTAGGGGTTCTGACAGTGATCTGATGTTTTGGTGAAAAACTTGACTTTTGCAAAACACTTACAGCAGACTCCCTTCAACATCAAATTGCTGTTTGCTTCCCCACATTCCACAAGTATCTGAAGCCCATTTGGACAATGCTATTACGATTCCTGAGGTCTTATACTGTGTGTGATTGGCAGAGCTGTCTGAGAATAAACATCCTCCTTGACCTTTCTTCTCTTACAGACTTACCCACAGGTACCCACTGTGCCACTGAAATGGAGTCTGATGATAAAAGTTCTGACCTGGCAAATACTCACCTGTATCTTTGCAGAGGACTAAATGTGAAGAAGAGCACATGAAGCACTTTCTGTTTCTGTTTGGTCTTGCTGATGCTGCACCGGAGGGGTAGATCTGATGCCTGTTTTCAGAAACAACTCAGAGGCCTGATGTATTCCTTTGTCGTACGAGGAGCGGCTGAAGGAACTGGGGTTGTTTAGTCTGGAGAAGAGGAGGCTGAGGGGAGACCTCATCACCCTCTACAACTACCTGAAAGGAGGGTGCAGAGAGCTGGGGATGAGTCTCTTTAACCAAGGAACAAGTGATAGGACAAGAGGGAATGGCCTCAAATTGCACCAGGGAAGGTTTAGACTGGATATTAGGAAGCATTTCTTCACAGAACGGGTAGTTAGGCATTGGAATGGGCTGCCCAGGGAGGTGGTGGAGTCCCCATCCCTGGAGGTGTTCAAGAGGCGTGTTGACATAGCACTTAGGGATATGGTGTAGTTGGGATCTGTAAGTGCTACGTTAATGGTTGGACTAGATGATCTTCAAGGTCCTTTCCAACCTAGATGATTCTGTGATTTGTTAGTTGAAGAATTAGTAAACAAAATTCCTGTGAGACATTTAGTGGGAGAAAAAGATGTTGTGATTAAGATTATGGAAAAGGATTAACATATTACAATAAGAGTGAAATATGTATCTGAGCATGTATTTCCATGTGTAATCATCCTAGCTGACAAGCAAAATGGGTTTGAATATGGTGGCAGTAATATCAGCTCCATTGTAAAGTTCTGCATAAAGAGAGGCCTTGGACATTACTGTTTTGACTTTGCTAAAAACACTTGAGGGAAGAGCCCCAGATTCCTGATAGGGACTGTCAGGTCTCACTCTGTCTCAGAAATGCTGAAGACGGAAACATCAAGATACAAGCAAAATGACTGGAGTGTTGATGTTACTCTGTTGAACATATGCAAACAAGTGACGATGCCCAACGCAAGGCAGTATAATAACCACATTCTCTGAATGTGAATGGAGTGTTTCTGAAAGGTGCTTATTGACATCTGAATCTTCAATCTGTAGAAGAGATCTGAGCTATAAAGAATATAGGAAGCCAATACATGATAGCCATGGTGCCTTGCTAGCAAGTCTATCTCCTGAGGGTTGATTACAGGCAAAAAGAAAAAGGTTCTAATGGAAATCAGATGATACAATCAACCCTACTAAATCCACTGTCACTTTTCTATGACCACTTGCAAGACCCTATTGTAATGTTATTTTGCATTGTAAACATTTGGCCTTTAGCTGTTGAAGGGAAACAACCAGCTCATTTTGTAGATGAGCCATCAGTTTCTGGATACTGCTGCTCTGAGTTAAGCAAACTGCATTACCAAGTCCCATCAATGCTAGATTTCTTGGGCATGTCAGATGTCCTCTCACATACAGGAAAAAAAAAATCAGTGTCTGCAAAAACATCAAGAAAAACGCTAACTGACTTGCACTGGGGCCAAGTATACACTTAAGAGTTATAAAAAAGAACCCTTCTTAGTAACTTTACAGCAGGGATAGCACCCCATTTTTCTTGTCAGCCATGAAAAAATGCTATTTAATGTCCTAGCACAGCCTACCCTGCTGTCTTACCCTTGGGTGAGCTGGGGAAGTAATAGGGCAAAAGCTTTTCAAAGATACTCCATGTAAACAAAGCAGAGGTTTCTATATTTTCCTCTGCTGTCTTCTGTTCTGAGTACCAACTTTTGCCCTTTTCATCAAACATAGCTCTGGATAAGATGCTGTAATTTTAGTTGCTATTAGAGTCTAAAGTGATTTTCCTGTGTTCACTTGTTCCTGGCATTGAATGTGCACAGCCGAGTTCTGTTTATTCTTTCACTCTCTTTTGTCTGATGTTATTGTGAAAACTGAAGAAGTGTCACAACTGTACTGCCTTTCATGCAGGAATACAGGGACTTTCAGGCTCATTTTTAAACCCAGTGATATGGGTTTATAAGAAACTATTCAAAAACTGAAACATGGCATCTTTATTAGTAAGGCTAGTTGACTCAAATGATTTTATTAGAGTGTTCTTTGCTATTTTTCCTTCTATGTTAGGTGAGAAGCACATATAGAAAGTCCTGTTAACCATCATACAATCCACAGATCCATACTACTGTAAAAAAATTGCTCAGCTAAAGTTCACACAAAACAGAATTGAAATTACCCCAAAGGAATCTCTGTGTTTCAAGACAATTTTCTTGCTGAGTTTCAAATATTAAAACTCTCCCAGTTGTTAAATAAAGAGTGATGAGAAAATGCATGCAATTTTAATTTCCACTGGGATTATGCCTGGTGTGAGACAATCATGTTGCTAGATATTTTTCTAAAGACTAAAATAATATTATAGCGTCTGTGAAGGATGTTATGAAGAACAAGGTACTGAAATAAAAACATTTTTATCCCATATTGGCTACTTGTTATGCTTTTTGCTGAAACTGCTTGAATTAGAATTTATGCAAAGCTTTATTATCTAAGACACTTAAGCTCAACTCGGTTTAACTGATGTATCTATTAGCTTATCTATCTTGGAGTTAGTGAAGGCTTGATACATCAACTAAGGAGAATCCATGCAAGTCCAATGGATATTTATAAAAAATGACATAATATTCATTTGTTTAACCCCCCCAGCAGTGCCAAAGCAACAGCATACTTTAAATCCAAAGCTGATGTTCGCAGTGTTCCGTACAAAGCCACCGGTTAGTGGCATGGCTGGGTATTGGCAACACCTGTGCACCCGCCTTTGTCCTCTGGGGTCTGGTGGGATTTCAGGTGCTCATAAAAGACATTTGTAGGGAGACTGAAAAATGGGGAATGGCAAAGAGGAACTTTAAAAACCAAATTACATTCTTAAATATAACTAGTTCATAATCCCTAGATCGTAAACTGGAGAGCTGCCAGTCAGAGAGGGACCTGGGGGTGTTGATTGACAGCTGGCTGAACATGAGCCAGCAGTGTGCCCAGGTGGCCAAGAAAGCCAATGGCAACCTGGCCTGTATCAGCAATAGCGTGGCCAGCAGGGACAGGGAAGGGATCTTACCCCTGTACTGGGCACTGGTGAGGCCGCACCTTGATGACTGGGTTCAGTTTTGGGCCCCTCACTACAAAAAGGACATTGAATGACTCGAGCATGTCCAGAGAAGGGCAACGAAGCTGGTGCAGGGTCTGGAGCACAGGTCTGATGGGGAGTGGCTGCGGGAACTGGGGTTGTTTAGTCTGGAGAAGAGGAGGCTGAGGGGAGACCTCATCACCCTCTACAACTACCTGAAAGGAGGGTGCAGAGAGCTGGGGATGAGTCTCTCTAACCAAGGAACAAGTGATAGGACAAGAGGGAATGGCCTCAAATTGCGCCAGGGAAGGTTTAGACTAGCTATTAGGAATTATTTCTTTACAGAATGGGTTATGAGGGGTTGGAATGGGCTGCCCAGGGCAGTGGTGGAGTCCTGGAGGGGTTTAAGAGTCAGGTCGACATAGCGCTGAGGGATCTGGTGTAGTTGGAATCTGTCAGCGCTAGGTTAATGGTTGGACTAGATGATCTTCAAGGTCCTTTCCAACCTAGATGATTCTGTGATTCTGTAATCAGGTGCTGAGAAAGATATACCAGATATGAAGTATTAGATTGTAACTGTAAGGAGGAATTTGCTTGGGAGATGACTTTGGCTCTGTCTGGGAAAGAATTTAAAGGGACTTACTAAACAGCTTCATTGTCAGAAAACTAAAAATGTCAACAGTGACTATGAAAGCATACTGCTAGAAAAGTAAACATTACCTTGTTTGATTTTGTTTATTGTTTCGTTTGTCAGATCTGTAAATTTTCCTAAAATGCTTCAACCTGGAGGGAGGAAATAACACTAATGAAAACACTTATTATGTGAAAAATGTGTCAGTTTTGTAATTGAGGATAAATATGACAATATTGACAAAATTGTCAGTAAATACTGACAATGTATGTTTTAGTTCCTGTACTTCTTTAAATGTGGCAAAGTAAAAAGACATGGGACCTGCTGCCTTCACACTCACACAAGGGTCCATCCTGAACAACTTTTAGGAACCTACAAAATTCTTTTATTCTTTTCTATTAGTAGTGTTATTCAGTAATATACTTAGGACAAGGATGGGATAGGAGAAATACTAATTTTCATCTCACTTCACTTTCAGTTTTCACAAAGGAAACTACTCTCTAGGAAATGTGTTATACAGCCAAAGTTTAGGTGAAAACCAATTTTTCCAAATCCCCTTATATTTGATTGTCCTGATGCAGACATTTTCCAAAGGAGATGTTCTAGAGGAGTTTCCTAGGTTAGAGAGCAGCTTGTTTGCTTTGTGTTGTTTCCTGTTAAGTGGGTAAAATCTAGGCAAGCAATTCACACTTGTGGATCTTGGCCTAACACACTCTGAGTGTAAGGAATGGGTAATGATAGGAATTTTACCATGTATTTGTTGACAGGCAGCTGCATAGCTGAGAAGAGCTGTGAGAGTGACAGGGAGTTTATGCATCCTGGAGATATGGAGGAAAACAAAGGGAAATAGGAAAGAAGGGGGAAAAAAAATTAAGGGGCAAAATCAGCCGTTACTATAGTGGAACTACACAGCTGGTTAATTTTTTTTGGACTTGATTTAGAAAGAAAAATAATGGGCACATTTTTTCAGAACTGTTATGTTTGGAGGTAGTATATTTAAGCAGAATAGACAGTGGGTGATATGAGTGAGAGTCTAATGATAATAATAACTAAGGGGAATTTCAAGGCCAACCAAGAGTGAAGGAAACAAACTCTTTGCCCCCTGCACTATTGACAAAGTGGTGACTCTTCCATTTCTGGACATTTCCAAAGACAAACTGGGACAAAATAGTACAAGAAAAGACAAAACAGTGCCAAAATCAAGATCTAGGTAACAGCTCCAGCAAAAGCTGTTCCAAAGCCAAATAAACAATAGCAGCAAATCCAAAAGAGCAATATAGACTCCAGGAGGCACTGCACCTTCTTCCTTTCTTCTGGCCTCTAATCAGAGCCATCTGCAGGGTGTTAGCCCACTTGAAGGCTGACATGAAAGATCCTTACATTTATATTCATGACCACCCAGCAATGAATAGAGTTCTCCAGATCAGTCCTACACAACTCATGCCCATGAGGTAAAGAGTACATAAAGCCATTCCTATACTCTGTAAGCTTGGTAGTCTCTACAGAGCTGGCCTATGGTGTGGTAGTCCTATGTTCCATCTCTAAGGTTTGTCCAAAGCCAATGCCAGCCCTTGACAGTTTTTGTAAATGACACAAGAGTTTATCTAGGGATGCCAGAAAGCCTGTACCAGTTCCAATAGCAGAGCTCAGACCTGCGTGAGGGCATTACCACACACCAGGCAACCCATTTTTCCACCAAGTTGCTACAGCCTGGGCTACAGCTTGCTAAATGGGTAGCAAAGGGGGTCAACATCTGGCTCATTTCTCCTAAATGGCCAACAAGAGGTTTTAAAACCTGCAGGGTCAGAAACTCTCTCTGTCCACTGTGCTTCAGAAACGCAATGCCACTTGACCTGGTTCTTGATTTACCTTTACTGTATCTGAAGTCCCCAAAATAACATTCTCAAAATATGTGTAGGACAGTTTTGCATATGCAAAGACAGCAGTGAGTTACTTAAAAACTTAAGAGAAGATCATTTGAAATAGAACAGTTCACAGTTTACTGTATGATACCGCAGCTGTCAAAAACATAAACCATACATAAAACAAAAGTTGAAATCAGAAGCAAAAAGCAAACCTGAACATCTTTGATGACTTATGCACAATACAGGGGGTTTCAGAGCTCATGCTGGTGTAAACAGGAAGGAAAGAAAAGCCAATCCCCAAAATTGGAATAGGACTCAGAAAAAGCCAGGTCCCTTTCCCTCTACTCCACAGAATGTTTGTGTAAACGATGGGCACATTTAAACTCAAGTCTGAAACACAGAGAATGGGACATTAATACTCTCTACTTCTGTCCTGCCTAATGAGATTGTAAGATCTCTCATTAACTGTTTGTCCCAGTCATAGCACAGCTGAGACCAGACCTCCTTCGGGGCCCCTCTACTTTATGATGCAATTAATGCACATAACCCTATGCCATTTATAGTTCTCGAACCCTAACGTGTAATGTGTGCTGGGATGACAGCTTTTTGTGATCAGCACTGTCTCACTGGCAGCAGGCCTTCTTTCACTTCACATCTTTTGCATCTACCTGTTCTTCTGTGTTATGACCCCTCTAAGCTCCTGAGTGCTGGAGCTGATGAAAAGCAAGAGCATCCTTTTACAGGAGGCCAGAGTAAAGCAAAGATGCTTTAGGTAACTGTTCACAGACATCCAACTGGCCAACTCTCCCTGATTTTACTTACATAGGAAGGTTAAGTGGAAAGAATGGTAAAACTCCCATTGATCTCAACTGGGCCAGCACTTCTCACTCTAATGCAAGTGTCATTATTTGTCAGTGCAAGGAGGGTTTTGCTCAGTCTTTCTGTCCCACCTCACCTTTTTCAAAGGCATTTCTATTTCTCCACTGAAGAGATTTCCAACTGCAACTGCTTCATCATTAGATAAATTGCTTCTTTGTGCCAGAAAGATTTCATTCTATGTATTTGTTTATTTAATCTGTGTACCCCCATGAACTAACATCTTCTTTGCATTTAACAGGCAGTAGCGGGGCATGCAAAATCAAAGCTATGTTCTGCTGAAACTGCAAGATGAAACACAAGAGCACTCCTAACTTCAGGGAGTTTTGTAGAGAGAAAATAGGAAGTGAAACAACTTTAAAAAATGTACACTTTTGTAATGCATTAAAGCCTTCATTGCTTTTGCCAAAACTTCACTTTTAAGAAGAACCAGCTGTGGATTTGATTTCTATGTTTCTCAGCTATAAGTCAATAGAGGATTCATTTTTAAAGCACAAGACCTATAACATACAGTGTGAATCATCTCTTGTCTGCATATAAGATAGCACAGATAGATAACATACTTAGTGAAAGCTTTATCACCAAGGAAACACATTCATAAGCATTGAATCTAGCACCTTAACATTTACAACTCACTTTAAAAAAAATGCCAGCTGTAAATAAGTCCATACTCATAACTAGAAATATGTGGTATCTATCACTCATGCCTATTTTAAGAATTACTCATTGCCTATGAGTGGCAATGGGCAAAGCCAATTTGCAAAAGTTCAGAGCTTCTGGAGATTTGGACACTGATCTACCTGAAGTTAATTGTTTCAGAGAGATAATAATTTTTTGGTAATTATGTCCAACCAATCCATAAGTAACCCCTCACAGAATAGGTTTTATCTAGTGCCACTTGCTATTTCCTAAAGGTCATGGAATCTCTTTTTCTCACCTCTAACGGCTCACCTTTCCTGGGTGCACTATGGGGAAGCATAATTCCAGCAGAGTGGAAATTCAGTCAGCAAATGAGGCATCGACATAAATATTCATGGGGGAAAAAAACTTTTGAAAAAATGTTGAGAAAAGAGAGTAGGTAAATCATGGCATCCTCGGGAGACCACTAAGATATGCACTGACAATTTACATGGATTTGCTTAAAATTTTGTCTGTAATTTAATAAGTGTTATCATACTTACTGACTTATCATCTTCTTGTCAGTATTTGGACATCTCTTGAGCAGTGGATACTTGATCAAGGGCAGAACAGTTGCCCAGATGCCATGAGCCACCCATTTGTCATATCCTTGATTCACAGTCTGGGAATTAGCAAGGGAAATTATTCTGGATTACTCAGGGAAATGCTTATACCTCAGTCAATACACAACAGTTTTTCAGTTTTTACAATGTGAATTTGACTTCCTATCTAGGATTCTTTTCCCACTTTGCAAACCCGGAACCTGATATGAAGGCAAGCCATAGAAGCACATGAATTCACAGGGACCATCTGCGTGTACAAGGTTAAGTTTCTGCACAAGCACTAGAAGATACACTGGACATTATCTCAGGGTAGGGTCCCAGTGGAGTTCAGCACAACTTAATATGGTAATGATTCAGTTTCAAGAGAAAAAAATTGGAGGAAGAATTTTGAAAATGCTTGATTATGACTTGTTCTGCTTGTGGCTGTGGTCACTGGTAACACTTCTATTGACCCTGGTAGGAAGAGAGGGAAGCTGATGCTATGTGCCTTTAGAAAGCCAGCTCTGAAAACACACAATATACTTCAAATATTTGACTCCTTGCAGTTAATCCTACAAGGACACACATTCATAGAGACCTTTGTTTAATTGAGAATCCTCTGAACTCAATTCAAGCCTGGCTCCTGTCTGGTTCCATGACACTAAATAGATACAAATAAATGGAGCCATTTGCCAACTCAGGACTCAAATCACCAGCAGTCATCATAAAATCCAGTGCTCACAAGAGTCTGAGATGTAAAATACCAGACTCTGGCACCCAAATTTGACCATTCAGTGAAGAATAAGATACAGAGGATTACTTCAAAGCCACTGACCATGAAGAAAAAGAACACGCACTGGTAGGTAATGACGCAATCTTGAACTTTCACACCACATCTCAGTAAATATTACTGCACTATAATTGAGTTCATCAGGTTCCATGAGCATGCCCATACTTTCTTCTCCATTTCTGGATGATTTCCATTGGTGTTACGCAAAGGACACTAGTAGGGAGGTTGTCTGTACTAACCCAAAGCACATTCTTTTCAACTGTTTATTTCACCCTTGTTTGTCGCTTTTCAGCTCGCAGATCCTCCCTAATGAGGACAGTGACCAGAGGGCTAAAACATGTACCTTTTATAAGGACAAAATGAGGGACAATGTTAAGGTTTCCTCCTTTTTTTTTTAAAAAAACTTTTTCTCTCTTTTAAAGAAAACCTTTTATTCAACCCTGATGCCATAAAAGAAGGTGATGTCATAATTTATGATATTAAACTGGTTACTAAAATGTCATTACACAAGTGATGTTTTAATTGATGATGTTAAACTGGTTAGCAGGAAAGTGTCAAGTGTCACTTTCATGACATAAACTGCCAGTTATGATTATATAATATCAATTATTCTTTGGAAAACTGCATTAGATCAGTTAGTTCTGAACCAATGTAGTTGGGGCAGGTTCATATTTTTTTAAATGCTGTTCATCCAGTTCACATTATTAGGAGTAAAATATACTTTGGATGCAATTTAGACTTTTATAACTCTCCCCTTGAAACATAATACTTACCTTTCTCATTTGCCCTTTCAGCTGCCATCAGATCAACAGTGAGCTAAAAAGAAAGCAGTGAGATAAATGTTATAGCCTTAACCGAACTTGCCTTGTTCTGCAATCTTACAGAAAACCAAACTTTGGAATTGAAGGTAGACAAAAATAACAAAACATAATTTTAATAGTAGGTTAAATATAGAACATTAGGATTTGCTGACAGGATGTTGGTTACTCTGAGCCCTGCTTTGACGCTGGATCTCCTAAAGCTTTAGCATCCAGCTGCTCTCCAAATTCCTCTAAATCTTATTCAGGCACAGAACCAAAAGAACATATTAATATCTGAAATGCATGTAGCCAGATCTTAAAAACTTAATCCCTTCTAGGGATAGTTACAAGTAAAAGCAGCAAGTTTAGTTCATGTATACTCTCCGGGTCCAATACGAGTAGGCTGATTCACCGCTGATGCTGATCTGATTTAGCAAGTTTATAACATTTCCCTACGTCAAAGCTGCATTTTGTTCCTTGCTGTCAGTGACATATCTCTGGCTAACTGGCAAAGCTACTCAGAGATGCCCTGATAACAAGTTAGATACAACATAACAGGATGAGATTTTTATGGGAATTTCCCAGCTGAAATCTTATCTATTTTATAGGAGAACAGGTACATTCACATTAACAAGGGAGAAATAAACAGGCAGGACTATCTCTTGGTCAGGACTGTTGGATTTGTCTGAGTTTAAATAAGAGGATTTTCCCTATTATAAAATGGCAAAAAAATACAATGGAATGATAAATGATGTATATCCCTGCAACCACACCAATCCTGAGAAACAGTGAGGACTCCAGAGCCAACAAAAGTTGGCTGCTAAATAAGCAACAAACTGAGCAACTCTGGGCTCAGACCAGTGTTGTTTTATAATGAAAGCTGGATGTGGAGATGACTAAAAGGGCCACACTTCTCTTCATTCCATTACCCGTACTAACTTTGAACAGATCAGAAGCTGCACTTCATGGGAGAGGTCTTGGAGGTTTGATCAAAGGAGTTGTGGAAGGTCCCAGGAAGAAGCTGCAAAGAGGCAAGGGAGGACCGTGCTAAGAAATACTCAGAAACACACACGTGATTTTCATTAGGCTTAGTGGAGATGGTGGAAATTAATCTGTGAGGCAAGGCTTTGAAAACTTACCTCATGATTTCATCCATGCAAAAAGAATCTGTTGTCTCCTTTATGTCTCTTGTTTTCTACATGGTTTTGCATGTAATGGAATTTGGTATTATCCCACTTCCTCCATCTTTCTGACAAGCTTAATGATAATTACTGACTTGAGTTCACACACACACACACAAAAAGGTAAAAAATGAAGTAAAAGAAATAAAGGAGAAAAAGGGAAAGAGAGATGTTAAGTATTGATTATCCACATGTACCAGGTGTTTTATTACCCACATATCTCTAGGTAGCATTCTACCTGTCAGATTTTGGGGACATACAAATTCCATTAGATATCAGATCTTTACTGCAGGTGGCCAAATAATGCCAGAATTTTGAAAGTTTATTTCCTTAACCCGCTATCACATCTCTATTCCACAGACATTCTCATTGGAGCCAGTAACTATTTTTCTCTTTTTCCTAATTGGCTATAATTATTTAAAATACATTTTCAAGCCAGAGAGAGCTCGCATCAGGCATATGAGCAATGCATCATATCACTCTAATTTATATAACAAGTCAGATGAAATCTAAGCATTAAAGTGTGCACACTTGTTGACATGACAGAAGGTTGAAATCCTGTGAGACAGATGCCTCTTACACGAAAGATGGGGATAAAAAGTTTTTCAAAACCTTCATAGGTCAAACCTGCCCATCCTTGTAGTTGCTGCATTGTTGGAAACACACCCGTAAGCGCATGGTATTATCGATCAATCTGCAACAAGGTTCCAGCTTACAAAAGTGAAATTCCTTCTAACGTTTCATTGTAACTGAAAGAAGGCATCCAGACACTGGTGGGTTTTTTAGAAGTTATATCATAATTTATAATTGGTTGTTAATTAATGTCAGATCACAGAGGAATTCCTATGGAATTACAGAGTGGGGCCTCTTTAATTACCACTTTATAATTATAAATCTCACTGGAATGAAAAACACAGGAACTGTAATAAATGGTGAAGATCTTGGAAGACTTCTTTTGATTAATAAAATCTTCATGTATGCATCTGAAGGAATTTTAGAACAGTAGTCTTCATTTGGGGCAGAAAACATTTTCCATGATGCAGGATTTCCCTTCCTGCATTATGCAAAAACAAAGAGAAAAAGACCTTAAATGTTCTTTCACAACTACAGTGATTACATCTTGTGAATTGAAAAATATATCTCAGGTCTCTTAGCACTACGTCTTGCAATCTGTGTACACTGTACATCACTAAGGTAAGACCTTTCCCACTCTTGCTCTACGGTTTTGTCATTCTCTGCTGATTGGCCAGCAAAAAGCCAAGGAACTAGCCCCAGCTGTGAAAGATCCTCTATGCAACCACACAGCAGAGGCCTGCAGCTTACTGTTCAGGTTGTCATGATCTGTGCTGTACTTGCACACAGTCAAGGATGAGATGATTAGTACTGTGCATGTTCACTGTTAATTAAGTGTACTCACAGCAGTTTGTCCAATGTTCTGCTGCACACATTTGTACCTCCCTAAACACCTGTGGGTGGAGAATTACAACTATAACAGGTTTAAACCAGTACCCTACAGACCAAAAGCTGATGCAGGATGTATCTTGCTATGAATCTATTCAATCACCTTTTCCTCCTTTCAGTTTAATTTTGGGTTGGCTGAAATGAAACAGAAGTTGGGGTCCCTGCCGCATGGAAGCAGCCTTAAAAGAAGAGTTCCCAGTGCAGGAACCCATCTCTGCAACACATACAAGAGACAAGAGGAGGAGGAGGAGGAGGAGGAGGAGGCAGCTGACTCCCTGTCTTGTCAGTGCCATCCCATCATGGAACCCAAGTGTAGATCTGTGCACGCATATTCTCTCTCTCGGCCAAAGTCGTTCCCAAGGAACCCTTGGAGCTTATCTCCAGAGCTTGTATGGGGTGAGAAGGAAGATACTGATTTGAATTCAATAACTGTCTTCATAACTGGCTTTCCTTTGTTGGTCAGCAGCAGGTCCTGAGCCTCACCTGCTTGTTTGTAAGTCCCAACAAGCCCAGTCATTTTCTCTCATTCTCCAATGTGCTAGTTACTGCTTGCAGCCATCCTCCTAAGACTTCTCTTTCCTCCACAAGGACACGAGTAATTCATATGCTGAGCCCTTTCTCTCTCGCTTCTAACAACATTGGTTCTCTTTGTTCCTCACATTTTCCCCCGGTCCCCTCATAGTTCTGTTTCTCCGTGCCTTTGAGGCTGCAGCCCTGTGCTTCTCCCCGTGTCCCATGTACAGCCGTGGGAATCTGTAAACCTGCCAACGTGCACTTTGTAAAAACTTGTTGCAGACCTGATGGGTTTCATTTTGCGAGCCAAGAAACCCGGGCTTACAACATAATTGATACTAACAAATTGAGAGAGGAACTATGGCCCTTACCTAAAATAAAAGACAACCACAGTGAATTAAAGGTCATGGTATAAAGAACTGTGCAGAGGAACACTGGGAAATAAGAACAAATGTAATACAGGCTACAGTGGAGTTAAACCAGAGATGAATTTCGCTAAATAAAACATAAGAAACCTATTTCCTGTACTAATTACTCCGCTTCTTAGAGAAGTGTAATGTTGGCATCAGCCTTCATACTAAATTGCACCACAAAACCCCAACACTTAACAGTGTTTTAGCCTACACATTAGGCAGGCATTTACCAATTCTTTTTTTGCCTAGCTTTTGTTTGTTCTCTGACAAATTTTCATTGCAGGTTTTACCAAGTGGAGAGATGCTCCTTGCATAGCAGAACTGCTATTCAAGGCCTCTGAGAAGTAACCACACAATATTATTTGATTATCTGTTTGTTTTTCATTCCAATTTCCAAAAGTGCCCCTTTAGTAAATGCAGACCAGCAGTGTCGACAGGGCAACTTCCCCTGCACAGACAGTGCTTCCCATGGAGTACACAGGTTACAGTCGCTAACACAGGCAAAAGGACAGCTTGTTTCTTATTCATTTTGTCAGCAGAACAAAAATGACGTCACGTTAGCAACAGACTTTCATACGGACACTGGAATTAATCAGACTCAAGTTTGCCTTCCCTTAAATCACAGGGTCATGGTGAAGGTGGGGAGAAGAATTTGCAGTTGTATCTTTGCAGGACTGCATTCCTAATTCTGCCCAAGATGATGGAGTCCCAGCGCCTTGGATTGCTGATTATTACAATCACCAACAGACACACATACATATTCAGGGAAAGTGTTCGAACCCTCACATTTGTATTCATTTTACTTTGACTTGACTGGAATCATAAAAGGAATGTGTAAACGAGGAGAGCCTGTTGCTGAAATGAAGTTGAATTTTTTCCCCACAGAAACTTGGGTTCATGACAGCTTTTTGTTGGGCAGGACATTAGCCTTTTGTAATTTATTGCTTTTAGATTAAATCTGGGGAAACTCAATATTGCAGTTGAATGATTAGAGCAATACCCCTCGGAGTAATAAATTTTCTTTGGTGCTGTGCATCTCCCGATCATGTTTCCCTTCTAATTACATTTACATAAATGATATTCTGCGAAATTAAATTAACATTCAAACCGTTATGCTGGCAAGGAGAGACAAAAATTAGTTACAAACTTACATCCCTAAAAAAATGAAATGACACCTCGTTCTTTCCACAAACTGAATCACAGCTATCCCCCAAAGTGTCTCACACACACTGATTATTCTAGTTGGTTAATCACCGACCTAGACACTCTGCTCCCCCTTTCGGAAGTTTATAGTGTAAGGTCCTGCTTTCCACAGGGTCTCATTAAATAGAAGCAATTGGTGACAATCCAGTTTTGGTCAGCGAAGTGCTCTATTCAGACCTAGATTTGATTTCTACAGTTTTGGCCGCAGCCCTTCCTCAGGGCTTCCCTGTTTTGGCTCCTGCGCACCATTCCTCTAGTACAGAGCCAAGAAGGTGCTTGGCGGGGCTCCCTGTGAACTTAGACTTAGTGTTGCGCTAACACCCTCCTGACCAGGCTGAAGAAAGATGTTCTTGCTCTTGATACGTCCACACCGCCACGCTGGCTGGCTAGCAGCGCCATGTTTTCCTGGGCTGCTCTCCAACTGACGCATGGATGCAGGGTCTCACGGAGCAAGTTTTCACTTGCCAAGGGGAGGGACCATTATCCTGATGAGCAAAAAAAGAGTGCCAGCCTACGGCTGGCTCATGATGCCAGTCTTCAAACAGCTTTTCCAAGACCTGAAGTTTAAATGGATTGTCATATGCAGTGTTGATTTGCCTAAGGTCACTAATCTCCTGACTACTCAATCTATTTTCTCAGAGCTGTATGAGGAACAGTAGCTTTTGCAAAGAAAAACTGTTTCCTAAAACCTACTTGGAAAGGCATTATTTTTCTTGTCCAGCAGAGGATTTGCCCCTTCGGATACCCACCCACTGTAAAGACAGAGTACATCCTTTTCCTCTCTACTCTCTTTTGGTTTTTGATGCCATTAACAAACCATCAAAATACCTACACAAAGAACACATGATCTATTCTATCAGTGTGAGGCACCACTTGATTATTTGTCGACCATGAGTCCACTGCACTGAAAATCACAATATTTCCATTCAGGAATTTGATTACTGAACCTTGTCCTGCCCTCCCTTATAATAAAGAGCATATACTGCCACGTCTCTAGATGTCAATTCTCAAAAAAGTATACTCAAACAATTTTGAGGCATTAGTAATGAAAAAGAAAAAAAAAATCAATATTTACTATATGGCACATAAGTATATACATATATAGTCACATCTGGAACTAAATCTGTCAGCTCTACTGCAAGTGTGTCTGAGTGTGAGTGCACTGTGTGTAACTTGGGCATATTTCAATGGGGGAATATACATTATCTGGAGAAAAGAATTAATGTAAAAATGTCAAAGCTGCTGATTAAATAAAGACTGTGTATATATGATCCTACTTCTCAGTTTGAAACCTGGATGTTTTCAACATTTCAGTTTGTGAAAACAAAGTTTGCATTCAGCGATTGAATTTCCTTGTTGAAACCCATCAACATTTGCATTTTAGCATATTTCAGTTTACTTGGCATAGAGATTGCTGTTTTTTTCCAAAAAAAGAATGCTGGGCAGCCTGGCATTTGTTTGAAAACCTAATTTAATTTTCCCTAAACTTCACAGTTTCTGTATTTCTATAGGTCCTACAATAAATACAGTTAATTAGTTGTAGACATAACATTTAGAGACCATATTTTCTCAAAGTGTTTGATCGCAGTGAGTCATCTGCATGACAGTCCTCTTTTCAGGACTGCATTTCATTCCTGTCCACCTCACCCTGGTAAACATAACGTGCCAAGCACTCTAGAATTTCTGTTAAATAAGCTCGTCTCACAGCATTATGGCCCAGGCCCATTCAAAGCCATAATTGAATTCTTTGGCACACAAATTGCTTGGAAAGACCAGGCCGATTTATATGTTTAGGACCATATGACAAACATCTGTTTCACTGCAAGGAATTCTAGGGTATAACCACAGGTACCGAACGCCAATCACGTAGGAAATCTTGGTGCAGGTTCATTAACTGTGACTCCTGGAAAGGACACGAGACCCGAATTTCCATTTAATGGCAGACTCTTAGCCTGTGCAAGACTATGGTGAACTTTCTATGAAATCTAAGAGTCAATGAAAATTCAGAGCAGTCAAGGAGATGGGGAACATAATAGCACCAGACCAGCAGGTACATTTGCAACAACGTTATACAACAAAATTCCTTCCTCAAGGACTCCAAACTATAGCTCTAGAAGACAGAACAATATAACTAAAATGTCATAGCTAACTTCCACTGCTAGCATTAAACTTTAATTTACTTTATTTCATCAGTCTCTTATACTATTCCCATTATCATTGCGGTACTTTTTCCCCGTATTTAAAAACCAGCATAGCTTCAAGACACATATCAGCAAGGCACAACAAATGTATGTCTGAGAGAGCACTCAGTGAATGATGGGAGAATCCTTATGATTAAGAAAAGCAGTAAAGAGAATATGTGAGGCTTCAGCAACATTATCAAGAATTCATGACTACACACGGGTGTGATTCAGATGGCTGAGGTTATCAGACTCCAGGCGCATTGGACAGTGCCTGTGAATAAGCCAAGACCATCTGCCATCCACAAAGAGAAAATACTCATCTATCCTGAAGGAGGGTTCTTTACAAGCTTTCTGAGAAAGCTCCAAGGTGGGGTCCAAACATTTCGAAAGGTTGAGTAAAGCACAGATACATTATGTAGCTCCTGATCCAGGCATACCATAGCTCTGAGAAACAGAGAAGGGAGAAGAAATACAAATTTGTCAAAAGGTATCTCAATGACAAATGCAAAGAACACCTCGAGGGATGGCCGATACTTCCTGTTCTTGGGGATAGTTGGAAAATTGTGATCGTATTTTATCTCTCATAATTTATCATGAACAAGAGGAGATTCAAAATTGCATTTGGAGACCATCAGGAGAAATCAGAATGATTATGAGCTAATTTTACCATAAAGGTCAGGCTAATCTTTGCATATCAGAGACTATATCAATAAACACTCTTGACCACTTCAGTACCTCTCTCATTTACCACCCTTTGGTACTTCACCTTTGAGCAAGAATCCAACTGCCCAGGGGATGGGATGGGATGGGGGAGGAGTGGATGCATTTTGGGCTGTTCTTCTTAGAAAGTAGGGTTTTTTTTCTCTCCTGGTACAATCTTCAGGGACTCCCAAAGGCAGGTTACTGTAGCTGTGAGGAGAGCACCACTGCATGCACAAGGCATGGCTGCAATTAAGAGGAACCGAGGCTTGCTCTCACAGTGCCCATGTTTCTCCACTTCTGCATTTTGAACTGCCTGATTTTTGTTGTTGTTGATGGTGTCTGAAGATTAAATGTTATGGGCAGCAACAGATGTTAGTGATCTCATTCAGAGCTGAATACCTTTTTTACACATGGTTTGGTTGTGCACCAGGGGCCAAGAACTTTGGCTGTAGATAAGAAAATCAAAATCTGTTTTAACTGGCATATTGAGTCCATTGTCTATAAACATTTGCATTACCAGAATGAGATCAAATCTGCCAAGGGACATTATTATGTCATCAAATATATTTGCCCATCACAAAAGAATGACTGGAAAAGAGAGGAAAAGTGGTGATTATTGAGCTATGTACCAGTGGCCTAAATCTGCTCAAAAGCTCCACTAATTGCAAGCAAACACAATCCTGGGGAATAGAGAGTCAGTCACAAACATATGTATAGAAAACATCCAAGAAAGAGGAGGCAAGGACATTCTTTGAGGAATAAAGCAAGGAAATACTAGAGCTTGGCAGCTTCTGCCCTGCTTTGATTGGATGGGTGGCAACTATTAAAGGGCAGTGCCAAAAAGATCAGTGTTAGGCTGGATGGGATTTCCCTAGGAATATGAAAAACAACAGGCCAGGAAACAGAAATGCTGTGATACTGATCCATTTTTTTCAAGCAGTCACAGATTCTTAATGTAAATACCTGCAGATCACATCAGAAGGGAATCACCAGGAAGATGTCCCAGGAGCTGTCTTCAGAACTAATGTATTCAAGGGTTTATATTACTGTTGTTAGTAACATGGGAGCTGTGTTGTCTTTGGAACAGTGAAGGAAACAGCTTGAGAAGGAAATGTAGGGTTTCAAGGCATGAAGATGCAACTTTTGCATCAAACTGCTTTTGATGGATTAAAAACTGGAATCAATTGATAAGAAAAAGGCTGCAAGTGTTTGACTTCTCTCTGAGGAAATACTTGGGAATCTCACATACCTTTGCAAACTGCATTCAAATTGTAAGAAAAATACATTTCTTGAAGCCAAGACGAGAAGTAAGAATCTAGGTGGTATTAAACAGTATCATAGAAAAAAACAAGAGAAAACCATACATAGGTTTTCTAAATAATCTAATGCACGCAAGCAATTTCCTTAGTCAGCCTTAGTTCATGTCTACAGACGTGTTTCTCCCCTTCCATTGCTCCACTCACTTTTAGACAACAGGTGAGCTCTGTGAATGTGTGAAGAAAGCAGGGAATAATTATCATCAGCCATAGGCATCTTATCTATTTAGCAGTAAATCATCCTAGTGGCTTAGAGGGTCTATCAGGTGCTTTTCTACTGAATTCAGAGAGCTAACAAAAAAGATATGCAAAGCAAATCTATGTCTGTTCTGTTCTAACAGAACAAGAGAAAGATGACACCCTCTCCTCCCCAAAACCAAACACAAAAGCCACCCAAATGCCCACCCTACATTTATAGTCACTAAAAGATGGGAATCTCCTTCCAGACCCCTGTCCTAAAGGGGCAGGGGCTCTGCTGAGCCCGTGAGGCAGAACACAGACACCAGCAGTATCTCCATAAATGCCCCAGCTATCTGCTCAGCCTCAGATGTGCATTGGCATGAACTCATTGCTGTGCAGGGTAAAGAAAATGTTTTTCCCGGAGGTCTACTGACAGGGACCTGGGAGATATGGGTAGATATTATGGAGATAGTCCCACTGACTTCAAGGATCATTAAACACAGTCAGCTTTGTCAGAACCAAGCTCCTCTTCTAGAGGTGAAGGGGGTTTAATGGAACAGTGCTGGAGAAGCCCTTTTGTGTCTCTTTGGTGTGGAGCATGGTGTTATTCTCAGAATCAGAAACCTGGTCTTTGGCTAGAATAAAAACATTCGATAGTGTTTTGCTGAAAACGTTGTAATTTGTTGTACTGTCCATGATTAACGTTGGTCTTTCAAAAAATCATTTTCCTTTGTGCTATGTAAATAAAGCTTCTTCCCAGTGTTGTTGAAATGCTGGCTTTCATTATGCATGGTGAAGGAGAGGCTGATGATGCTTTATGATCTCTAGCAAGCACCACAGACATTTCTGGAACATGGAATCAAAAATAAGAGCAAGTAGCATTAAAATGTTCTTTGAGCTAATTTTTCTAACCAGAACATGAAAGTTCTTTTTCATTTAGTGCATGTGAACAGCATTCAAAGCAAAATAAAAATAATTCTGACACTGAGTCTTTATTTTTCTGGAATGGAGTCAGAGTGCTAGAATTGAGTCAAAGTAAAACCTTTTTATGACAACTGAATTTGAGTATTGGATTTCTTATTTGATGTGACATCTCATCACAAGATCCTCCAGGCACTGTGCATGGATCACCTCTAAAATCTAAACATCCTAATACTATACTACTACTGTTTCTCTGTGGTAGTAATAATTCACTTTCACATCAACTTCTTGGAAGAAAAAGCCAGAAGTGTCCACAACTTTTCACACCATACCCATCTCTTAAATAAAGGCAATAATGAAGACTCTTTCCCTCCCACTGGTAACTACATCATGTTGCAGTGGCAACAACACTGCTACTGGCTTTCACAGAAAAGGATTTAGAACAAAGTCTGGGAAAAGGGACAGTTCTTCAGGCAGAGTGGGGCTGCATGATTGCATTGACTCCTGTCAAATTTTGCCAGTCATATCATCACCTGACAATATGTTTCTGACTGGTGAACTTCTTTGAACATGATTTAATAGCTGAATCAAAGCATGAAAAATTCTCAAGATCAGCTAAATCTCAGCAGACCTTCAAGTCTGTGGATCACAATTTGGAAACTACTGACGTAATCCATCTTCTATCATGATGCCTAACAACTGATCGAACTTCATCCCTAAGTAGCCTAATGAACTAGCTTTGGACAATGTGAGAGGTGAGTAGTATCAAGGTCTTACTGTTTACTGAATAGCAGTGTGATGTATATAATTTAGATGACATCAAAAAAGTGTTTAATTTTCAGGAGATCAAAAGGTACAGTGTCTTCCAGAAAAGAAAAATGGTTATATCAAAATAAAAGGAAGCATCCTCAAGTTTCTGTTATTAGACTGAGGAGTTTGACTAAAAATGGAGATAACTCTGCATTAAAGAAATGTTTATTTTTAACAGGAGGCTAAAGCTGAGATGTCAACACAGCCCTGTTTGCTGTAGAAATGTGGCAAGTTAGGGCTAAACAAGTTATGCACATCCAGGCACCAAGAGACTGAAGTTCAACAAGATCTTCCTATTTCATACCAGTACAAGTCAACCATATTTTCCTGACCATGCGGGACCTTCCCAGACCCGATTACTATGTCTCTGATCCTCTCCACATTGCCCTGTACTCTCTCCAATACACAAGTGCTAACTCACAAAGTATTTCTCACAATATTTTGTTTCTTCTTTGCTGCACCCTACCTAAGAAAACATTTTCTGAACTGATCTTCCTGGTGTCTATTCCGTCATGTCTTCAAACCCCCAGCAAGATTATTTTTTTAAAGATTGTGCACGCTTTGAAACAGAAAACATTTGCATGATCAAATGAAAAAAAAGCCAAAAGTGAACCTCCTTGACTTTTCAGAAACTCTTGTCATGAAGAATATAACCTGGCTGCTTTCCTGTTTCACACATCTCCCAGCAGTGAGTTGCTGCTTAAGGCAGAGAACACAGTACTGTAACTAATCTGAAATGAAGGAAAACATTTAACCTACAGTCCCTCATATTCAGAACAAATAACTGTCTCTGTGTCCCTTGTGCATGTTTGATGGAGTCAGAAACAGGTTATTAATGAAGAATAACTCCATAAAAATGAACTCGCTCCAATCAGTCTTCTGGCACTACAACATCAAGAGGAGATGCCAGTCAAGCAGCTAATATTAAACCTGTAAATCTTTACCTATTTAGGGTGCTTTAATCATTTCCTATGAATTAATACCATAAAATGTGATTTATAGCTTAAGGAGGAAGATCCTTATAACCATTAATACACAAATTCAATCAACAGACATTTGGAAATTACAGATTCACTGGAGCTGTGTGTTGCTCAACAGAAAACCAATCCTGCCCCCTTCTCTCAGAGAAAGAGGGGCTTGAAATGATGGTATAGGTGCAGTTTCATCAATGCTGCCAGGAAACCTCCTTACACAGGCTTTCTTCAACAGATGGTCTTCTTAATTTGGTACAAGGTACAAGATTTATAGACAACCCTCAGCAACATGGGAAGTGCTTAAGGTGTCAGATGAAGCAATAAACAAATGGGAGAGCAATGGTCTCTTAGCAAACAAATTCTCTTAACCTTTCAAGGATTGCTACGACCCTGCTGATCCTACACATATATCTGAGAGAAAAAATGAAATTATTTAGGGTGGGGTTTTTTAACATGAAAAGGTTATTTTAATTTTTGTCTAGTTTTGCCGAAAATTATTAATGGCAGTCAACAAGGCCATTTAAGCATAAAATCCCACATATGTTGAGCTTATCAGAAACAGAGGTCTGCGTGCAGTCTATCCATCACAGTACACCTGGAGTTGACCTGGCTGTTTCCTCCTAAGCAATACTACCTCTCAGCCTCTAACAGTTTCTTGTGACTGTCTTGTCACTGCTGTGTACCAAACATGGCTAAAACCAAGGACATTTGTTCCACATTTCCTTCTCTCTGTCACCACAGGAGACTCTGCCAAGTGCCCATCACTTGGTCTCGTTTATTCGTGGCTATCGTTTATTTTTCTCTTTCTTTTGCCCCATATGTACAGGCTCATTCATCTGCTGTTCATTCCTCTGTGTCACTAGTTCTAATGCCCCTTTTTCTCTCTGGCATCTCCACAGATTCATACACACTGTATCACTTAAGTATATACAAAGGACCAGTTGCATCCTTTTCAAATTTAAGCATTTGCTTGAGGAGCCAAAAATAGAAAATGAGTTGCCCTTTGCTTCCTTTATCATCCATGAAGAGAACGAGTATCTAGACAGGCTTCCTTGGGTTTTAGATGAGTAGAATTGCTCTTTGGAGATACCTCCCAGGTTCTACTGACAAGAGAAAGTTTAGGGTTACTGGCTTTCTAATGCATCACCGAAGTGCTTATAGAGGATGGATCCAGGACAAAGTATAGACATTTTTTCCAGTCCCTGATTTGGAATTCTTCCTCTATCAACTTCTGTTTCTTTTTTCAAGTTGCTTTGCTTTGTCTGGTTTACATGGACAATCTTATTTTAACTAAAAAGGAAGCTGGATCCACCAGATCAAAAAGAGTTTTTGTAACACAGCTCTCCAGTGCGAAGGCAGGTGACACATTCTTTATATATTATTGTAAAGTTTTCCAAACAACATTTTAACCTTTGACTGTTCCAAAAGCCAAACTACCCTACTAGTACAGACTGATATTTATGCTTTTATGGAGAGAAGGAAAAAAAATAGTAGCTGAGAGCAAGAGGTTTTCAGAGAGCTAGAAACCTCTGCAGAGGACAGCTAAGCTTTTGCCTCAGGGCATTTAAAATTTCCCTTTCTCCTGCTCCATCTTTTCCCTTCTTCCCTGATCCCTCCTCCAGCATATGTCTGCTAAAGATCTCAGCCTGAGGAACAGAACTGGGAGGAAGCCCAATTCATCTTGGGAGTTTGATTTAATTTTCCATACAGCCCGACTGCTTCTTTAGTAATGATGTACATCCCGGCTAGCCTGACAAAAGCAGCACTGGTTTTCCTGTAGAGCACCAGAGTGATGGAGTTTCATAGGCAACCTGATACATTTGCTACTGGTCCAAGTGCAGCAGCACTTAGACAGCATCCGGCTTTGCTATAGACAGAGAAATTGCCAAAATGTCCATTAATTTTAGTAGTACCAGACTAGGCCCATGGAAACAAGATGGAAAGGATAAAAGTGAGGGAATGTGATACAAGTGGGAAGACAGAGCGGACAGCATGTTTTGAGAGAGGATGGAGAAGAAGAAACAAGCAGTAAGAAGGATGGCAGAGAAAGGACAGTTATTACAGAAAAAGCAATAGATACTGTCTTGAAAGGAATGCAAGGAAATTTTATAGTTATTGTTCAGAAGTATCTTCTTTTCCTTACAAGAAGGATTATGATGGATGATTCATTTTTTAAAAATGAAACATTTAGCTCAGAGTGGTTTTGGAGGGTTTGAAAGGAAAGAACAGCTGTCTATGGCAGGAGAACCTGGTTGGATGGATCAGACTACAAGTTCAGCTGTTTTTGTTCCCAACACCTACAAAACCTTTTAAACAAGAACCTTTCTGACACAGACAGATGTAAAGGAGGAGAAAAATGCATACAAAGAAATGGAAAAAAGGAAATATATAACAAGGGCTTTGGCTGTTCTCTTCATTTAATGTCATGGGACTATGAATTTTCCTTATTCTCCCTGAATGAAGTCTCTAACTGTGTATCTTTGGCAGCTGACACAGCAGCAATAGCTCCAGTTTGATCACTGTGAACATTGCATTGGCTGCACTTCCAAATCATCTCAGCACCCAGCGGCTACCGATTTTCTTGCCAAAACAGGAGACACACACACTTTCCCACCTATATCCCAATAACACAGATTACACTGGAAAATACTGTCAAAACAAGAAAGGTTTTACTTGGCAGAAACAAGATAAACCCATGTTTGTTGAGCACCTTAAGTCTGAACTGGTCAATCTATAATGAAGGTCTAAGTTACAGACTGCAGAACACTTGAATGAGTTAGTCATTTAAATGCAGTATTGCAGTCCAAATACCTTTCTACTGAATATTACTACAATTTAGGAGCACACAAGGACATGACGACTGTTAGCAGGGCAGTGATTTCTGGAAAGAAAATATCTGACAGTCAGGTAAATTTTCACCTCGGTATAGATTAAAACCAGCAGAACCTGCACTACTGAACTCCATCTTCCACACTGCCACCCTCTACACACACATTTATACACCTTTGCCCTGTACTCTTCAAAAGTGGACAACCACAATTTACTATAGGAAATTGAAATGTAAGCTCTTGGCTAATGTCACTGAAACAAAACAAAACAAGACAAAATAAACCAATTTGCTTGCCCATCAAAAATACAGTATTGCATTTAACAGAGACCACATAGTCGCAGTGGGAAACACGCTATACTCACTTAAGATCCAGTTTATTAAATATTCCCTATATTCTCAGTATAAGAAAGAACAGACCACATGTGTGGGGGAGCATAATTTCCTGGAGGCAACATTTTATCTTTGATTTCCATTAGGTCTTTCATGAACACACCACTCAATCCTTTCTGTCTAACTGCCCCTGCTGTGCCAGTGATCATACAGTATGTATTGTCAAGTCTGTCTTCGTCGGGACTGGGATCAATTAGAAGGCCCAATATTCAAATTATGTGCTCGACTCCCAAAGTGTTGCCGCACTTATTCCCTGAGAATAACTCAAGTATGTCAAAGTGTTCCACTGCACATGGTTTTTGGACTGCATTTTGCGTTATGCTTTCCACAGTAACCCAAACCAAATTTGTACCCACTGCTTTGGATGCCCAGGAGGGCTTTGGGCAAGAGCACCGCAGGCCTGGATTCACCCTATCTCACCTGTGACACCTCGGTTAGGGGATGACTCACCCAGGCTCCACAATTAACAGTGGGCTACAATCTCTTTAGGAGATGATTCATCCCATAGGTGGGCTGAAAAACTGCCTAAATATGCTCATTTCTCTCTGGTAACTGTAAAAGATTGTTGACTGGGCTATTAATTTAGTGAGGTGGGATTAACCTGGGACACAATTACAGGTTGTGTAGGGAGGGGCATGTGGAAACAGCATGTGGAAATCCCATCATGGGAGCAGCTGTCGGTTCAGCAATACCCCCAAAACTGGGATCAGAAAAAAAAATTATGAGGGGCACAAAGTTCACAAGCTGCTCCTGAAATCTCCAGCCTCAGGGAAGAAGACAGTAAAAGTTTGTGAATATAAACAGGGACTTTACGGGAACTTGACAAAACCCATACTTTTACAGTTATTTGCACATAATTGCCCGTCACATAATTCACTGCAGAAGAGAGATTCCCTTTGATTCCAGTCAGAACTGGCGAGAGCCCAGGCATTTCTGCACAGGGAAGGAACTAAACCCAGAGCCACTTTAGGCTGGTCTGGGGAGCGAAGGGAAGTCCTACCACCCCACGGCACTGCGAGCTGAATATATCCAGCTCCTCATATCTCTGCTTTAGCTATGATTTTTAATGGAGACTGACTTAATTCCTGTTTCTTCTCTCCAAAAATAAGCTTTTAGTTTATGTCCCTTCACTGGCTCCCTCTCTCTGACCTGAAACCAGTCCCCTGATTAACGAGATATGGAAAGTTTTAGGAATAGGGCCAAACTGGGGGAAGATTTTTCTTCTTGGCTCTATGGAAGGCTGTCTTGCCAGTCAGAGCAAGAAAACCTCGCAAATATTACTGCAGAGTTTCATCAAAACTAAAAGACTGTGCAGAATTCTTTTGTTGCCTCAAAAATATGCATCAGTAACCCCAATTCATTCACCCTGAACAAAATAGCTACAAACATTCATTTTGCCAATATACAGGCCTTAAGAAATGTGTAATTTCACAGCAGCAACAGAACATTTATATTGCGAATGTTAACCTAACTTCTAAGCTTCTGTAGGAAACTCTAAAATTGTTTAGCAAGAAGGGCTTTCTAAGCTGAGAATCAAGCTGTGAGAAAGAATAAAAAAAGAGCATTCATTTAAACATTTTCAGAAGCCCCTAAAAATGCTGTTTTCACACAGTAAATCCGCTGCACTTGAATGTCTGCTGGCTTTCTGAAAGGAATGCTCTTCACTGGGATGCAGCCTGCTGTGGTCAAGTATGATGGAAATAAAAGTGTTGCTAATGGTGATTGAAAAGGATTCCCACTGCTGCTGGCCAGTGTTGGTTTTAGATGGGCCAACTCTGTTGAACAGAGAGCAACGGGAGACAGTAAACTTTCTCTAAGACTCTCTAAACTTTGAGTCACCTCTGCTTCCCTTCCTTTTAACACTAGCCTGTCCTGTTGTTTCTCCACAGAGCTTTATATTAACCCAGTCTGGACCAGACTATCACTGGAAATGTAAAAGATGCCGATTTTCACACAAACGGAGTGACACAAAAAAAGAAAAACGAACCATGGGAATGAGCATTAGCATAGCAGCAAGTCAGCAAGCCCAAAATAGTTCCACATTGTGAGTTAGCCCAAGAAACAAAGTCGTTACTCAAGGGTAAATATCTAGTCATCCACTTTAACTGTGACACTTTATATTGACAGCAACTATCGGGAGCAAGGCTTGGCTGTGTGAGGCATCTTGTCTTTCTAAGAAAAATCAGCTTTGCACAGGCACACGGGAACTTTGTTCAGATAGTATGTGGCAACCCTAAGGGCAGGCAACAAGGCTGAGGCAAGGAGTTCAGGAAATCAGGAATTTGGCTTCTGTCTCCTGAATCCCCCTTCGATGCATTAAGCACAAGACATACCTCTCCTCACCAGGACCGGACTTCTTTTAACGGCTTTTCTGCCTTGCATCCTGTAGGATCGGCATGGGTCTGTGGCAAATTTCCATTAGTGGCTGATAGCTTAACTGGGCTCTGTCTCTCCTTATAGTTCACTAATTACATTGCCTCGAGACTTCAGAAGTATCCTGTACCTTCAGGCTCAGAGAGAACTTGGTAATCCAGGCCCTCAGCCACAGTGAAAGAAAATCAATTAATGACATTAGCGAGGAGAAAAAATCAGAAAGAATTAAGGAAAACCTGTCTTTCCTGCAAGTGGACTTCAGCTGCCTGACCGCTAAAAGAGCAGGTATCTCCTGGGCTTTGCAATATTGATGATGCTGTGGACATGTGGGGTCCTCCTGTGGTTTTACTTGGATGTACGGGTCTCCCCCCACACATGGGTCTCTCCTCCCTGGCTGCAACCAGAGAGCTCATACGGCTGCACGGCTGAGGAACCTGAGCCCGCTGAAAACCAACCTGACAAAATACAATAATGGGTTGCTCGGGCTGGGGTGATGGTTGCCTCAGCTAAGATGGTTGCCCAATAGCACAACTTTCGGTGTTTAAGTGTATCAGCCTAGAGGCTCCAAGGTGGGAAAATCAGGGTGTAAAGCAGGGGGCAGTAACAGGTTACAAGCTTTGTCCCGGATGCCTGATTTCTGCCTGAGTTGAATAGCAAGGCTGCCAGGCTTTGGCTGATCCAGGCTCTCTTGACTGATCCACCCCAGCACGAACCATGGACCACACCAGCACCGGCTAGGATTTCAGCTCTGTTGTACTATGTTTACTCACTCTGTATGCCTCGACAGGGGGCATAAAGGAGAAGATGAGCCAAAACGTAAATGTACTTTTAAAGGAGATTTTGATGGCTGAAAAATACTTTCAATTCAATGTATACAATCCCAGTGACAAAACTGTCCCTTCTTAGGCTATTTTCAGTATATTAAGAGCATATCAAGGTCTAGGAGACAATCTCACATGGCACAATGCAAGTAGTAATTGGTCCCTCTTCACACTGCTCTTTTTTGATCAGTCTAGCTTAGCCTTCTTCAGCAAAATGCCAAGATGTGGATCAAAGACTCTAGAGACTGCTCACTTTCAGGCCCCAAAGTGAGCAATTCTCGACTTTATTTTTTCCTGCCCCCTCACAGGTATCTATTGCAAGTGGTAATCATTTTGTGGTGCCTTTTAACATACACTTATCGTTACATCAGTGACTGAAAACCACAACTCTTGCACCTCATAGATATTCATTCACCTAATCCCAGTCTCTGGCAAGCTCCATTACCCAGCTGAGAGGGTAGCTAGCTCTCAGTCAGTCAGTGCTAACCCAATCTGCTTTCTCTACCTGTGAAAGCTGGCTGAGCCACTGGGACGCTGAACTTTCATACCAACAACTGGTTTGTCAAGAAAGACATAAACTGGCCAGAAGACAGAAGCTTAGAAACTATGCTGAAGTTCTCATTTTGCATGCAAAAGTAGGAGTGTGCAGGCACTGTACAAGGAAAGCACACAGGACTGGTTGGAGTCAAGTCTTTTGCTCTTAATGTAAAAGCAAGGTTGGGTAACATAAAAGCAGTGGGTTCACAGCCCTCCCTTCCGCCTCCAGTCACCAACACACTCCCCAGCTTGCTCATGGCAAACTGACACTAAGCAAAGAGCCTCACAAATCACTGACATAGGGATGCACTGGACAGGAACATACTGAATAGGGAGAGCAGCCCTCAGCCTGGCTCCCAGGGAGGCTCCCAGGTCAGAGAGGCAATAGGCCTGTGGGCAAAGGCTTAGGTGGGGCTGCAACACACCCTCCAAAATATGTTCAAATGTCAGCTGTGAGCATTGCAGAAAAATATCGCGAAAGGGCAAACAATGCAGTTCTCCCGGTCGGGCAGTTCCTGCCACACCTAGGCAGCTCTCTGCACCGACCGTGCTGCTGGCCTGCATGGTCATGGTGGGCAAGAAGGAGAACGTGCAATCTGCTATTGCAAGTGCACAAGTACTCAGGGTGACCTCCATGACCGCTGTTTCTGAATGGCCATAAACCATTGGCCAAGATGTTTTTCTGTTTTTTTCCCCTCTGTAAATCACAGGGTGAGGAAATGAAATAAAGAAGGAAGAACAGCTGGGAAGAGCACATAAGAAGCTGTGGCATCAAAAGCCCTGGATTTTCTGTCTTGCTACATCTTCTCCTGATTTTTTAATATATTCATTACACTTACCAGACTACAGTCTCATCTTCGACCTACAGATCTCACTGAGCAACCAGGATATACCTCAGAACTACTGAGCTGGAAGTGTCTAAAGAGGAGAAGTCTGTGCATCTCCTATTTATTCTGCTCCTATCTCCCAACAGAGTCATTCTGCTCTCCTCTCTCTGACTGCCTTTTCCAGGTTCATGTTGCACTCATTTTAGACCCTTGCAACAGTGAATTATCTGGATACCAGTGCCTACAATCTAGTCTCAGATGCACAATTGTCTTTACAAGAAATCAAACATGTAAACAAAATCCCACTATGACTTCTTTCTCAGGCCCAGCAGAATTTTAATAAAGACTTGGTTTCCTGACGAACTAAAAAAATTTTTTTTAAATTAAGGCATAGACTAGAACTTGGCTTGGTGACCATAACAACCTCTGTGTGCCTCACCTTTTCTCCAGTAAAAACAGGGTTGCTGAGCTACTCAGAAAGAGCTTCAAGTGAAAACATCTAGGTGAGAGAAAGACATTTTTGTGTTAGGAAGCTTCTCAGTACGTAACACAAATAACCTTATAATGCTTTTAAAACACTGAAGGGGAGCAGCAGTTTCCTATTGGAGGTACCAGCAAACATGAAGTCACACAGAAGAAATAGCTAAATATGGGGTAACCACTGAGTAAGGGCTATGCTATCCCTTATCTCCTTTGGAGGTTGGTAAAGGGCTTTCCAGAGTCCTGCTGTGAATTTGTCTCAGTGTTTTTTAAGGGCCCTTAAAAATGTCATTTGTCACAGAGTAAATCCTGGATGTCTGGTTACTTTCTGCGGGGAATGCTCTTTGCTGGGCTGCAGCTTGCCAGGGGTCAAATATGACAGAAATGAAGTGTTGCTAATAGTGATTGAAAAGGATTCCTACTGTTTGTGGCCGGTGCTGGTTATTAGAGAGGCCAAATTTGTGGGACAGAAAGCAGCGGGAGACAGTAAACTTTCCCTAAGACTTACTAAACTTTGAGTCACCTCTGCTACCAGCGCTATTCTGTCAGACCTATTTGGAGAAAACTGATATTATAATTACTAATCTCAGTGAGGGCCTAATGTGCAACCTGAGGCACTCCTCTGCCGGCCGTATAATTATGGATGGGCAGGGGAGGCCTGCAGGCACTGCCTCTGCCCCCCACCCCTAAAACGCACAGGATTAGGTTACCGTTCTATCCAGGCTGCCAAGGACAGGTAAGCGAGTAGCAAAGTCTCTGGCCTGCAATGAGAGAAAATTATTGTTGTCAAAACCGACTGCCCGCTATTAAAGGTTTGAATGTCACCTAAAAAGAGCTCCTTTTCTGACCCTTAAGTGGTGGCGTCTAAAGGGCTGTTTGAAGCAGGATTCTTCCCCCTCTCAGGCAGCAAATATTGAGGGCTGAGAACATTTTTGTTTTGTTTTATTATTTCCTCCACCCCTTCCCCACCCTACTGTTTCTGCACCTGCTGGATTAAACTTTCACATAAAATCAGTTTTGGCTGGATATAATTTAACTTTATCCTCTACAGTCTCTTTTATACATTGTAAACACATTCCTTTAAACCCTAGGCACAGCTGATTATTAACAAGTTCAGTGCTGAGAATGTTCATCCACCAAAAGGAGATAAACCACTGATTTTAAAAAGAGAAATGGGGCCTTATTCAAGTCGACTGTAACGAGGAAGGTGCACTAGAAAGCAGCAACATAAAAAACAAACACAGACTGAGGCCCTGATGCTGTAAGCTCTATATACACGCTGGCTTAAAGCAAGCGAGTGGTCCTTCTGCAAAAGGTGGTATATCCCTGCCTAAAATTAAGTGTGGACAGAAACGCTGTGCAGGATCAGGCCTGGAGGACCAGGCCTGCGACAGATTGATCACCTTTGCGGGGTGCTGAGCAGGCTGCTGCCCTACTGATTTCTATAGCAATAGAGGGGGCTTAGCACCTCAGAGCATCAAATTTCCAAGCCTGGAAGAGACCTGGGCTCTGGAATGGATTAAAGTCACATGTGATGTATTTGGAAAGGCCTCAGTTCAGTCTCAGCGCTCAGTAACAGCAACCACCATTTATTCTGGTTACTACAATTCATTTGGACAGTGTTTACAATATCGTCCCCTTCCTCCATTATTAGACAAACAACTTTGATAGGTAGCCTTTTATTTTTTACAGCATTTCAGAGCAGAATAAACGCACAGCCCTAGTTATTTATGGAGTGAGCTTTCTGTATGAGGTGCCTTTGCCAAGGAAGTGTGAATTCACATAGTGCACATGCTGTGTATGTTCAACCAGACAACAGTGACCCAGCAGTCAGTGAGGAAGGGGAGAAAGGAAAAACACATGCAAGACACCATCTTTTACATGTCATGTCATAGGAAAATCCTCCCCATAAATGCCAAATAGCATTTTACTGACTCAGAAGAGTGATCAGAACTGGTATATAGGGCTTTTCCCATTGGGCAGGGTAGCAAGAAAAAAATCTGAGACTTCATTTCCCTGTCTGTGCTTATTCCTTAAGGAATGCCATGTCAGTTGTTTGAGACAGTGTTGCTGGCATTTGGTGGCCATGAGTACTGCAGATGGTTACAGAAAGGTAGCCTCATTTGAAAGGCTTTTTCTAAAACTTTAGGATGAAGTTGGGTTTTTTTTAAATTAAAGGAGTAGACATTCAGAGGAATGGAGAAAGAACAAGATGAACAGGTTTTATTTCGCATGGTTTTGACATCTGCTACTGCATAAAAACTTTTCTGCAGGCAGGCTAGCAGAGGGCTTCATTCAAAACTAATTGACAAATTCTGATTTCCTGTTATATCCAGCAGTTAACGTGCAGGCTCTATCACTTGTGTTTGTTTAATTTCTGATCCTTCATCCCACCAATAATGTGGGATTATGCAGCAAAGCTGCATGGACATCACCAAAGGAGCACTGGGTCATGGACTCAGAAGCTCATGGAACAGTTAAACAGTCACAGTAAGTTTAACTGTATGCATATTTATAAACGTTAACCATGGACTTGTTGTATTTCTTTATTTCAATTAAAACATACACAAAAATGACCCTAGAAACAGCTCTTGCTGCCTCATCCACTAACTAGACTTCCAGTTGCAAATGCCGGAGTCACAGCTGAAAAATCCACCCCAGCACACCCCTAGCCCCCTACATATACAAATAATGAATTAACTCAGCACGTCAATAAATCAAAGACGTTAAACAGCTTGTCAGAAAAGAAACAAAAAAAAAGTCAAATAAATAGCTTCGATTGCAGGCTCAGATGCGTTTGCCTTTTGGAATGAATGCAGTTCAAGTGTTTACTGTATGTTCAAGACAGAAAGTTGATTTGAGGTCAGAAAAGTGAAGAAAAACCTCAAAGGCTGCTCTGTGACAAATTCTGCAACATATTATTCTCCTGCTCTGAGGACAGGTTTCTCAATATGACTAGGAAGTTTTGAAAAACCTTCTTCTGGCTTCCATAAAAAAATGTGCTCCTAAACCCAGATGAACCAAAAACTGCACTCTACATTATTAAAGAGCAGCCAGCCCTCCCATTTTTTGCAAAGCACTTTTGGAAACCATCCCCTCCATCTAGACAGGATCAAAACTGATGTTGCTTGTCACTGTAATGTAAAGTTAAATAATAATGCTAATTTCACATGTCATGTTACAGGAATGATTGATATAAATAAATCTGGGGTTGTTTGATAAGAAATATACAAACACGTCCCTTCTCTTTCAGAAAAGTTCATACGAGCCAAAGCCAAGCCTCTAATGTTTTTTATCAGATCATTCCTCATTTTGAATATTTTCCCACGACTTAGTGCATTTTTTAATAAAAAGATAAAGTCTTTTTATAGGATAGACTTCTCCTTGCACAGCTAATACTGGAGCAATCTCAGGTCTTCTTTCAAAATATTTGAAACCAGACTTGCTGTATTAATAAATATGAAATAGAGCAACAGTAAAAGATTAACTCGTGTCAACTCTCAATGTCTCTGCTCTTAAATTATCCTCATTTATAGCACAGCAGCACCTAAGAGCCTTCCACACGACCCCTTGTGCTAGGCTCTCCCTACAGAGCTGCATAGGAAAATGCTGTCTAGAAGCCTTCAGACTCAGAAACTCTGATCTTCCAGTGATCTGTACACTGAGATCTTGTGTCTCCAGTTCTGTGGGGAGGAGGCTCTTCCAGCTCAGAGACAAAGACAACAGCAGGAATCACTGTCTGTTTATCTGGATATCAAAACTGCCTGGAAGAGCAACGCTCGATGCTAAGAAATATTTTGTTAGGGCATTATGCCTGTTATTTCAGGCTATATTTCCATCCTCACCTCTAGATGATTAGAGCAAGACTAACCTTCAAAGAGTGGCAATCCTCCTGCTGTAGCTTGATCTTACCTCTGAACCAGGTACCGCCAAATTCAGAGGACAGAGAGACAAATCGGCACAGAGGACCCTCTCAAAACTTGTCACCTTTGGTGAATACAGATAATTTTCAAATCAGTCCCTCAAAACTGAAACGCAGTACTTTTCCTTAAGTATTTCTCTTTGAACCTGACTGTCCTTGCAGCTGACATGGTTAATAGCGTGCTGTTCTCCATGCTTGCTCTTACACAAAATAGAAGCAGTACAAGACATGCAAAAGAGCACGCAGTAACTCATGAACGTATCTGCCCCAGGAGTCTAGTTTTACAGATTTCTCAACTGGCCATGGCATTCCCAGCTGTGTGGGAGTCTGAAATCACAAAGACGAGGTGTGCTTTCTTAAAATAAACATCAACCTCAACTCCAGAGAAGACTCTTTGGTGTTATTCAGTGCAGCTGTATTTCGCTACATGAATATTCCCTCCAGGGAGGGGAGTAACTCTCAGACAGGATAAGCTACCTTGGCCAACTTCATACCAGACCTGGCATAAAGAGGTTTTTAGGGGATGGGCTGTGTACAGAAGGGACTGTGACCAAAATAAGTGCGTGCACCAGGACTTTGCAAGTACTGTCTCCAGGGAGACAGTTATTGTCCCTGTGCAGAAGAAAACCTAAAAACTATTTTGAGCTTCCTGCCAGCTTTCCTCCACCATGTCAAGAGCCAACAGTCTAGGAGAGGAGACTGTTCAAAACCTGCCTTCCACATCTCATTTGTGCACCTAAAGGTTCTGTCCTTGTGACCTGGGCAGCTAAGTCTCCTGATCTGACATGGAAGGGGAGGGACTTGTTTACAGAGGGAATGACTTCCTTCTTTACTGAGATGAGTTGCCTCAGTGCTGACTTGTTTTATTACCTTTAAATGACAATCAAGTACACCATAATTTGGCCAAGGTTGACATCTGCTTTCACTAGCTTTCAATATTTGCAAAAGCTCTTCAAGAAATGCAAGGGAACCACTTTGGAAAAGCAAAGTGTTCACACCTCAGCATACCTAATTAGACTGCAAAAGCCTTAACTCTTTTTTAGGTTTTTCACCCTGTTCAAGCTTTCCCTTCAGATTTCTTAACATATGTATAGCAATAAGTTAGGTCTATGAAGCTGTGCATCCATCTTGCATCACACAAAGGTACATTTGCTGCTGTAGCAACCCAAACCACTTTCTCAAACACACCATCATAGTCCAGTCCCACAGGTCAGTCAAAACCTGTAGCTTTTAAAAAAACTCTCTGGGGAAAAGACCGCAATACAGTACATCTTCCTTCTTAAAATGCAAAGCTGTTGCCTAAGTAAGCCTGCTTTTCTTTATGTAGGTGTCATTCTCTGCTTTTTTCCTAATGCAGGAAGATGTTATCCCCCCGAAAAGAAGGGAAGAGCCTAGTGCTCATTTTCCCTAGTCCTAGAAGAGAATAACAAAAAGAGGTTAACTATTAACCCAGCTGTCACACCTTAGGCAAAACAAATCAGCGGGATCCAGTAGGTATGCTGATTTACACGTGGCAGAGCGCTGGTCGTTTACCCCTTGCTGCGCTGAGGATTCTGAAGGACTGTATTTTCCTTTGGTTTGTTTTTTTTTGTGTGTCAATATACATGCTGCTGTGTGCTCATGGAAAAATTAATGCTGTAGCAACATTGTCCCTTCTGAATGTACAATCAGAAGCACAGTGCAAGAAATTCATGGAAATAACGGGATCCAATCCTTGGAGTATTTTCGAATCAATAGTCCCTTTATTTATACTGTAGCTGCATTCCAATTTATCACTTACAAATATCCTCAGTAATAAATAAGGGAAGGAAATGGAAATATTACAATGAAATTGTAATAATTCAATCCGAGCTCTGCACGTAATAAAGTTGCAGAGGGAATCTGCGCTTTTTTGGTTGCCACTAAGCATCAGCAACAACTGATGGTCTTAAGTTAACAAGCTAATATTTCATCCATGGATACCAGAGTGATAATGGCTAAATATGCCAGTCGAGGGAATGAGCACATGTGCAGCTATTTGCCTGACACAACTTCTGCTGTCATGGCCTATTAAAACCAGTTTACATGTGCATGTCGAATTTGATGAATATGTATGTGACCTCCTTCATAGCTATCACTCATTGGACTGTAGCCCTCATGGCAGAAAAAACCAGCACCTCTCATTAAACACAGCTTGAGTTACAGGCATGTTATGTTAATATTCCTTCAGAACTTTAGGGGGTTTTCTTCTCCTTTTAATAAATCTTCAGAATAAAATAATTTAAAAGTATAATTAAAAAAACCCAACTTTCTTATTTCTCTCCTCTTCCACTTGGTGAATGTGTTTTGAAATTTTCCTTATCTAGAAGAGAGAGTAAATGAGTTTATAGATAACATATTCAACTGACAGTAGCCAAATGTGACTTCTCTTATATAGGGTCTTGAACAGAATTAGATATTTAAAAAAAACCAAAACCAAACAAAACACCCACCCAGAACAGAACAATTTTTTTTAGGGAACAATGGGACTGCCTGTCTTGAACATCATACTTGACCCAAATCTAAATGGTACTATGTATTAGAGTCTGAACATATGCAGTGAATGTTCCCTGCTACCTCTCAGTTATCCCACTTTTTCTGCACCTACATGGAATGAGAACTGAAAGTATGAACTACATCACTATAGACAGTGCTTTCACCAAATTTCTTACAGAAATTGTAAAGCCTCAAGAGGCAGAGGAAAGCATCCAAGCTTTTGGTGTTTATGAGAATCCAAATGAACCTCTGAATCTTTTGAGGTTTCTTCATTGCTGTTTAAAAAGCATAAATTATAGAGTATAAGCAAGGAGGCAGCCAGATTGTGCAGTCCATATATGGAAAATATTTACTCACATGAGCATTTCCACTCCATCTGCTCTGCAGATAGAGTAAATATTTCATAAACTGACACTTAATTTGGTAATACCAAACCAGAAAAGGCATATCCACATAGGCATTGGTACTTTGTACCATCCACAAAGAAAGCCACAATCTTCTCCCAGTTCTATGGGTTCGATACACCAGCAATTGGAAGTAGTAAGTAGGTTTGCACCGCTATACAACAAAACCAGAAATTAATGCACTAATTTCTTACAGGGAACATTGCTGTACCCTAGACCACCACCAGTTCACTGTGTTGAGATACACCAGACACTGAATGGTTCATTGGAATGAGTCCCACCTCAGTACCTGAACCAAGAGGTGCGCGTAGCCGGTGGGGTCATTGCTCTTTCATTTGCAACGAGGCATCATTTCTTGTGACTTACTGGGTCCCTGACATCCAGTTTGGGATTCTTGATTTAGCCACTGAATAAATGGCCAAAATCTGTTTGCTTGACTGCTAAAATGCAAGCCTTGACTGCTAAAACCCAAGCCTTGACCTCAGCAGAGAAATGCCATAAGTAAGGAGAGAAGAATTCAGCAAGTGACTGAAGCTAGCAATAATGATGCATTGACATTACATACTTTCTGGACTGAACTAGTGCATGAAACAAAAATACCTTTCCATCAGAACACTCCATGTTGGGGGAAAAAAAAAAAAAAAAGAAGAAAAAGTGTCCACCGTGGCAATTTGGTAATTTCAACAATATTTTAAAATTTTCTAAAGTAAAGCTTCACAAAGAAGGTCTAATACTTACCTTATGCCACTAATGTAAAAAAAAATTATTATGCTAATATCAAAAACTTTTCATTAAGGTAAAAATATTTCACTCTGATTATCAGTTCATTTAATTTAGCTTTGATTTTCTATTCATTTTATTTGAAGTGCATTAATAATTATGTTGTTTTATTTCACAACGTTTCAAGAAAAATGAAATTTTTCAATGTTCCCACATCCACTGCTGGGTGTTCTTTTGCAATTTGCATTCTGGAGTATATTTTGAAATGATTACTCTTCTTTTTAAGTCAGTCTGAAAACAAACTTTGTATGCTTAGAATTTCTATTATCTATTTATGCATAAAACTATTTTCTGCAACCAGAAAGTTCCCAAAGACAACAGATTTGAAATAAAATAAAATAAAATAAAAATTTACAAGAAAAATAAGGAGAGGAAAAAATCCAAGTCACTTCAGTGCTCAACTTAGATTAGATACTGAGACCTAATGTGGCCCATGAGGGACATTGATATTAGCTGAAACTCCTGCCCAAAAGCTCTGAATGAAGAAAGGAACCTAATCACCCCACTTACATTTCACAAACTTGACAATGGGAAGAGCTAAAATTTCTCGTGAAGGCGGCATTGTTGGTTGAGTTTCAAGATACGGATACAACTTTGTTTATAAATCTTATTTTTTTTCTTTTTATGTTTGTTTTCCAAGGCAGATTTTTCTATAAGGAAAGAGCCAGCAGCTCTCTAGCAATAAGGACACATCAATTTCCAGTTTCTTTTCGTTAATACAACAGAAATGTAGATGCTGAGAAGGAATGATGAGTTTGAACAAACTCGTGCCGTGTGGATAAGAAATATGCTGAGGTAGGGAGGCACCACTGGTTCTGTTCTGCCATCTCATGATACACACAAATCCCCACAGTGTTCAGTGTTCACTGCAGCAAATGGTGGCTGCTGCTGCTCTAAAGCTGCGATAGCTCCATGGCTCAAAACCAGCTCTTCATTTTGTGATTGATCCTAGCACATTCCTTCTCCTGCCATGGATGAGGCAGTTCCCACATCGGGGACAGCTACACACCAGCTAATTCCTGTGCATGGGTCAGAGCATGGGGCACAGAGCATCTATGGTATAGAAAACTGCCTTGTTCTCATATTCTCCCATCCCTGCTCTTGGACAGCAGGATTCAACCCAGTCAGCCTGACTCACATGGTCTGAGGATCGCAGAGCATCCTCCTCCAGACTGAGCATAAGGATGGTACAGATGAAGCCCAAATTTCCTGTGTTTTATTTGTTTGGTTTGGTTTTCTTTTAAATAAAGAAAGATGTGGTGTTCCTACACCACATCTGTGCAGCACGCAGTTCCCACTGCATCCTTTCCATGACAGGCTTTTTTTACGCATTTCTCACTGGCATATCTGAATTGTCACTTCCTGCAACATGAGCATGTTATTGCCTCATCTACCTGACCTAGAAAAACACAATAAAAACTAAAACCAAACAAAAAATCCCGTACTGTCAAAACAGATATTTTACCCCATATAATCCCATGGTTTTCAATTTTCTTGAGGTTTTGGAAAATACTCCCATTGCCCCGAGTGGCAGAGAACTTCAGACAAGTTTTGTGCGAAAGATCCTTCCTAAGCCACTAGCCCTGAAACTCTGGCTTTCAAGCACACTCAGTTTCTGAAGGGAAACCATGAATAATGCAAAAGCTGAGTGAGGCAGTTGGTTGTGCTTCACCACTGTACCAAAATAGCCTTTGCACCCGCATGTCCAAAACAGACCTTAAAACACTTCTTCATACACAATCCTACAATACTTTAAAACACTTCTCCATACACAATCCTACAATACTTTTTGACCTGCACATCCCCTTTTGGAGTATGTCTGAAATGAGATTACTTACATGCTCCAAGTTCAATTAGTGAACACAAAGCCAGGGATGCAGGTACGGTGTATGCAAAGTGAACTCATAAATTGCATTTTTTGCAGGTGCTAAGCATGCAAAAATGACACACAAATTCTTCTAGAAATACAAATGCCAAGAATATAAGTGACATTGTATAACAGCTAATGAAAAAAACCGACAACCTTGACTGATTCAAAGAAAGAACAGAAATAGATATGACATAACTTATGGATTTGATAAGGAAAAATACTGCCAGGACACCAGAAATAGATGGCAAACTCAAAAAGTATCCACTCACCCCAGGAATTGATATACACAGAGAGCTTTCCACAGTCTGTTTCGAAGGTTAGAAAATGTCCGTATCAAATTACAGGGCACTACACACTTTCCATATCAGCTCTTACTTAATTAAAGTAATATTGAAATAAAATGTTCCTGTCATATTCCCTTGTGGCCAAAGAGAAGTATAGAAGTATCTATTCTGAGTCTCTGAAATCAGATACACATTTTCCTTTAAATAGACGCTTTCTGGGTACGTATCAAGATAATTTAAATAAAACTAAATTTAATTCAATAAAAATCTTATCATTCTCATGTGGAATAAAACAAAGAAGAGTTTAAAAGATCCCCAGGGTAATCTTCTGGTACCCACAGTTATAGCCAAACATGCAATCTCTGCTAATAACTCTTATTTACATATATATTAAACACGTATACCATTAGAAGATAAGTACGTATTGATAGAGCCATGAAGTTTAGTGGTTCCTTTGAACACATATTTCTGAAATAAGTACCTTACTTACAATTTAATAGAAATTCTGGTTAATTTAGAGATTATGAACTAGATATATATTTCTAGGAGTTCCTGGGAAGTTAAGCCTTTGAAAAAATAGAAAGTTGTTAGAGATGGGTATAGGAAAAAAAAAAATTCAGCTTTTCAAGGGCAAGAAAAAATTTGGTGGTTCAAAGCAGAAATGCACTCACTTCCCCATTAGGAAAAAGTTAACACAGAACAAACCCAAAACTTTCAAATATTGTTACACCTCTTCCACCTCCCAACAAAAAATGGAAGGATCTTTCTCTGGCCTCAGCCTCCCACCATTTGATATGAAACATGAAAAATCATTGAACTGAATTTCATAAACCTGCACTTTACACTGAAAATTATATTAAATTAACACAGAAAGGAGAAGTAAAATCAGAATTTTAGGATTAAATGTGGTCTGACATAAGACTTGAACTTGACGAACGCAATTACATTACTGAAAATGATGAAGTAAAATCTACTTGATCCTAAAAAGTACTTTTAAAGGAAAATGCCTAAATAGTCTTTTCAAAAAAACTCTGAACTTTATTTTGGTACTGCAGATTTCAAAAGTCGCTGCTTTCTGCAGGGTTTACTTTTGGAAATGCAGCCTTAAACAAAGACATTTGGAATTCAAAAAACCTTTCTTCTTAACCAAAGTACTTGCCGGCATCACCAAATGCACTCTAAGAGAGTTTATAACGCACCACCTAGTGCATAGACACAGGTTATGAACCACTATTTGAGAAACCGGCAGAAGGCCCGCAGCCTGGCCGCACTCCTGGGACAGCGACATCCTCCGGGCTTCTGCACCCGATACCCAGCCTTGCATAGGGTCTTGCACGGGAGCAGGGTGGGAGCTGGGACACCACTCTCCCTCCCTTCATAAACACGGGTTGGTGTCCCCGAGCCGCCTGCGCCCCAGTACCTCTGTGCTGGCATTAGCCATCACGGCCCTCCAGCTGGCCCCATTGTGCCGCAGGCCCATGCCGCATGGCCGTGTCTCAATGCCGGTGGCTCCGAGTGACTCATTTTCGATGAAAGTAAATTGCTACTTTCAGCCTCAGGAAACGGTGGCCAACTTGCCACGTTGAAGAGCTTGGCGTAACCGACTCTGCCTTCTCCTTCATCCTAATTCAGAACGCGTTTCCCAAACTGCACAAATAGTCTGCAGAATTGCTAGGCAACCCTTTGCGCACGTTTTGCCAGCGTATATATTTGTGCTCGCTCTTTTTAATTTTATTTTCTTTTCATTGGGACAGGACTCTTCCCTTCTGCCCATGTTTCTCCCTGCACCACTTCAAATGAGATTAAGTTTAGGCAAAGAGGGGAGTCCGTGCTTGTGGCAGGACCATTGTGCATTAAGCGAGTTTATTTTGGTAGCACTGTGTTCTGTCTCTAGTCACTGTCTTTTTACACATAATCAAAACATGAAGATTTATTATAGGGAACACTAAAAATATGGCTTGAAAAGAACAAAAATAAAACCACAAACTTGCTTTACAGCTGTGGCCTTAGGAATGCAACTGGATTCAGTCTGCAATGGGGAGTGGCAACGCTGTCAGGTTTCAAATGTGACTTATCTGCTCAGGCTCTTAGAAGCAAGCTCGCCGGCTCCCGGCATAGCCCCTAGGAAAAGAAGAGACTTACAGGATGTTTCACAGCAATGTGATACACAGGCCACTGCATCTACAGGTTGGTTCCTAGCAGTAGATCAGCAGTCATCCTCTCTGTGTTGCCAGATTTTTCATTGTAAGACTCAAGGCTCCATGTGCATTTCTTGAAAATCCAACGTCTAAACCCAAGAAACTGTAGAAGAAAACAAAAAAACCCCCTAATGTTCCATTTTTGTTTCTTCATTTTAAATATATTATAGCCCTGATGGCTGTGCAAAAAAACCTACATCTTGGAAAAGGAGAGTCCTTAGACAGATCACACATGAAAAAACAAACTGAGGAAAAAAATGCTATGTGAATTATTCTTGTAAACTAACAAATTAATGCCTTCAAAGCCTGTCTCATGATATTCTGAAAAACTGAAACTGGGCAGCATGACTGGGGCCCATCATCACTACACCTGGTATCACAGACAATAAATCACCCTCTAACTCTGAGACTACGGGTTCTCATTTTTTTTGGTGAAGAGCTATAAATCTGATATTCAAAGGTTTGAAAAATACTTTTCAAAAAAAACTCAGTCAAAGACAACTAGCTGTCTGTCAACTACACAATTTGTACACAAGGATCCTGAAAAAAATATTTCCCCGAACAGTAGTGTGGTCTGTGACAAGCACTCTAGGCTGACAGTGAGGGCATCCTCTGCATTCAAGCCTCGGTGACAACATACAACCCAGGGATGCACCTCACATTCCTTCCCCTATTCCTGGCATACCTGAGCTCCTCGCTGATCCAAGTCAGTCACCTGGAGGCCATCTTAGCCGAACCTGGAAATTTCAGTAAGCTGATCTTAAGGAAGAGTCAAGCACACACGCTCTTCAGTGGTCAGCAAATGAACTGTACATCTGTATTACACAGTGGAAATCACTGCAACTCTCTTGCCACCTCAGAGTTAATCAGCATAAGCCGCACATCTAATTAATTTACCCTCAACTTCTAGCAACAGGAAGATCCAAATGAAGCTTGCTGTGACTTTCAGCACGTAGTCAGTAATGTGCGCTGGGTTGCTGGAGTGCTCCAGCTTGGATGGTTTTCCTAGATGAGTCTCTCCTTATTAGTTTGTTAGCTTTAAACAGTGGTGATGAAAAATCAAAAAGAGAAAGGAGCTGACACTCCTAAACACATTATGCATACAATCATCTGACCACTTAGGAGGAGGCAGGTTTTCTCACTGACTGCAACTTAGACATTTGTGGATCTTGAATAAAAGAGAACAAAAGTGATTTTGAAACTTTTAAATTTATGAATGATAACAGAAAACAACTTCCTGAATTTAGTTTATTATCTCTGTATATTGTAGTAATCCATTCACATAACGCATGCCTATAAAGCAAGTATAGCAGAAGATGATGTGGGTAAAGCAGGGGTGCAACAGTCTTGGTCAGCATTACACAATAAATCAGGTTTTGTCTCCTGTTTCTTTGTCTTGTGCTCTGCAACTGTGCCAAACCATTACACTCTAAAAAAATTTCCATTAAGATAGAAGTTGAAACCAAAGGGAAGCAAGGTTCAGAGGTATTTGGAGCTTTTATTCTCAGATGTGATAGCCTTATGTTTCAGTGCATTTGTTCCCTTTGATAGAATATATGTGCTCAAAGAGGCACTTTTCAGATACATAAAATATACATTTCCATTTTTTAATAACTTTTTCAGAACTTTCAGAAAATGTTGGTCTGGCTTTTTATGGATTCTTCCCAAAGAAGATAGTAAAATGTTCATGAATTTGGCATGGAGTATTCCAAGTGTCCATGCATTCTGCTCAACATATGTAATACCAACACCATCTTTCCTATCTTTAAACTCTGGAGGGAGACATAGGCTCCACAAAACAGGAGAAAATCCTGACTGGTTTGGATTATAGGTTTCAGTCCTAATTTGCTTCTTTGATTCGTCATGGCCAGCACAAATATATGCAACTCATTATAGAAACTGGCCTTCCACATTTAGACAGCACTGCTGACTCCCTTCAGGAGTTATTTAAACTTGCATAGAAGTTATTTGAACGGCGTTTACCCCTGGCCAATCTCCTTCAGGCTCAGACAGGTCTTTAGGTGCAGTCTTATAACGGGAAGGGAAGCAGTGCCTGTTTCCTGTGGGCACATGTGCAGAGCGAGATGGCTGAAGGCTCCACACTGTGAGTGAAGGTGCATCCGCTACTTTACTCGCTGACCTTTCTACAGGATGGCTGGGTTGTTCAGCCTAGCAAAAAAAAAAAAAAAAAAAAAAAAACCACCACATTTCCCTCTTTCCCTAAGCAGACACACTGCAGCAATGGCCCCCGTACAGTCCCACACTCCTCAAAGCCTACAACTGACATAAGCTATATAAGAAATAGCAAGGATCTCTCTCACCTCCCTGAAAGGTCCCAGAACAACTGGTAAGAAATCCTTCTTTTAAAATATGGAGGCCTGGGGTTTGTACACAGTGATAACATATTAATGCCTACTTTTTATGTAAGGAGCTAACATCCATGGAAGACTCAATATATCTCTGTGTAACTGTATATCCCCATTTTCACACCAACTGAAGGGGGGGGCAAGCAAGGTCCTGGGCATCCAGCCCAAAGGATGAACAGTAAATACATCACCAGTTTTATGCGCCACTTGAGACTGTTGAGTTGCCCTAACTACATGACTAACAATGGGAACTGCCTTCTCAGATTTTTTTTTTGTTAATAATAAAAAAGACAGCATTGCCCTAAAGAATAAGGTAATACTTATAATGAATTTCCACTGAACTCCATCATTGCTGGGGCGAAGAATCTGTTAACATTAACATAAGGCACGTCTGGAGTCGGTTGAATCCACCGCACCTGCTGAAAGCAGAAACACCTACAGCAGGTTCCTCAGGACCATCTACAGTCAGGTTTTGAAAAGCTCCAAGTAAACATATAAACCGAATTTTCTGTGTTTCAATATGTGCCCATTGCCTCTTATCCCATCACTAGGCAACACTGAAAACAGTCTGACCGGTTTCTTTACTTCCGCCCATCAGATATTGATAGACATAAGTAAGATCCTCCCTGAGCCTTCTCTAGGTTGAACAGTCCCAGCTCTCTCAGACTCTCCTCGTACGAGAGATGCTCCAGTTCCCTCAGTCATCTTTGTGGCCCTTCTCTGGACTCGCTCCAGTATATCCATGTCTTCCTCATACAGAGGACCCATAACTAGTCCACTATTTTGAAAAGATACTGAGTTGTTGCCCTATTTCCCCTAAAAGGCAAGCTTTCAAGCTGTATGGAATACACATATATTAAACACCGTTTAAAGGCAGAATAAACAGAACAGAAGATGTATCTGGAGAAGCAGAAATTCGCTGGCACTGGCTAAAATATATCCTTGTTCTTCCAATCCACTCCTGAAATACAAGATTATTTTTTGACCAGTTTTATTGACTTGAATCACTCTTTGCTCTTTATTTATCTATTCTTGTTTTTTTTAAATAATAAGGTAGGACTTCCTTCCTTTTGCCCTCCAAGTGTGTCATTCTGGAGATTGCTATTGCTATGGAAGACTGTGTTTTCTTAATTTAAATGTACATTTCCACCACCATCTATTGGTGCAGTGGCTTTTCCCTCACTCAGCTGCTGCAGAACCATAGTTCAGTCATTATAAAACCAAGTTTGAAAGGAATAATGAATCTTGGCTTTATTACTGAATAAATCTTGGCTATTTTGGCAGTGTTGTTTTGAATTAATTTTTCTCCTTAATGCTTAAGTTTCTTGAGTATATTTAGCTTTTTTTTATTAAACGTTATTTGAACTGCAAGCATTTCTGACGAAACTTAAGAGGTGAGCTTGTGGAGCTGACAGGCACTAGGTTTCTCTATCCATGATATATGCTATGAAAAATTATAAACTCTCCACTGTAACCTCAAAATATTCTATGCTTAAGTACCTTTCTTGATGAAATCTTGGCCACAGTCTTAATTAAAAAAAAATTAATAACATCAATGGAGCTTTTCTCCCACAAGAGAAATAAAGAAATACCCAGATTAGTGTGTTCTGCTTCCTACTCTCCATATTTCTTTTTAAATCTAGTTTGAATATTTTTGCAACAGATTTGCAGATAATTTTCCAGTCCAATAATGAGAGATTCCATTTCTAGAGTTTAAGTTTCATGAAAGGAAAAAAGGATTTTATACAAACTGTGTTTGAAGTATTCTGCTATCAGGAGAGTTGACTCCATTTTATTCCAGCATCTTTGAAGGACCATACCACAGTTTTAGGTTCCTCACAATGTCAATTCTGTTATATTTTTTCCCCTCTCATCAACGCTTCTGAGTAGCCAAATGATGGAATCCACAATATTAATGAGATCATAACAAAATAAAACACATTGCCTTTTCCTTCAGTTTTCCATGAAACACAAGCCTGCTGCTTTAACGCCACTTCCCTAGCCACGACGTCCAATTCCAGTTTCCTATGACTTATCATTTGACTGTCTTTCCCCCCAGCCTTTTCCAATTTCTTCACTGTGGCCTCAGAGTTATTAATACCAAACACACACATCATCAGGACTAGAATGTTTTAGCATTAAACATGAGAGACTTGGCTGATTTTCAACTAAAGATTAATGCTTTGTTTTTGGTAAAACAGCACAGTATCATGTTGTCTAGCCATTTCTTGCATAATTTTTTCCATTTTTCCCACCAGGGAGTGGGACAACTGGAGGGCTTGTCATGAGCTTGCTCAATTGCCTTGAGTGTTCAGATAAGCAGCCTCTATCAGAAGCACAATTTGAGCACAATTTAACAATTCATTGTTACTTTTCACACCACTATATCTGAAATGGTAAATTCACATCCTCTTCCTATCTTTTTTGTTTTCACTGGGACTGATCCAACCCAGATCTTGCCAGCTATATAATTCTCCCAGACCAACAAATAGATCTCTCTTTGCATAACTATTCAGGGACCAAACACCTGATTCTCAGAAACAACAAATATACAAAATTCAGAGTTCGTCTACTTGGTAGTCTCTCTGCCTTGCTGAGCACACAGTACACATTTCAACCTGATAAAATGTCAGGTCATATAGCCAGAAACAAAACTGAAATGACGGAAATTATTCTGTTCTTATAATTGGTACTTAGAAGTCACTGTGAATAATCATTTGCAGGAGACTTTGCTGGAAAAATCTGATAGTTAATGTGATCTGTTGCTAAATAAACATATGAATTGCAGGAGGGTATAGCGGAAAGCAATGCAACTGCATCCTTGATTATGGTGGAAGACCTATTGTACAGATACACTTGGTGCTTATATGTTGGAAGACTGTTGAAAAATTGGAGAGAATTCAGAGTCACATGAATGAATAAAAAAATGGAAAATATGCCTTGAAGTGAGAGACTCCTGGTGCTCAATCTATTAGCTTAATGAAGAAAAGGTTAAAGGATAATTTATTAGTCTATAAGTGTCTATTATCAAAGGGAATGAAAATTGATAATTGATGACTCTTCAATCTAGCTGACAAAGGCTTAACAAGATTCAATGGCTTGAAGTTCAAATTAGACAAATTAAGGTCCAGAATATGGGGCACTTCTTATTTTTTTTTTCTTTGCAGGGAAGACAACCGATTAAAGGTTGCAATAGATGTTCCATCACTGGAAACTTTTAAATCAAAGCCATGTCAACAAAGTCACAAAAAGTGTCTGAGAGTAAGTCACAACTGTTGGACTTCAAGAAAGCTTTTGGGGAAGTTGCTTGAGTGATGTTACACAGGCCATTAGCTCGCAAAGGTCCCTTCTATTTGTAAAATCCTTGTAATTGTTCTACCGCATCAGAGTTACGTAGATTGCATTTTTTCTTCTCTGAACATATAATCCTGTATTGGAGTACAATAAATGTTTCAAGACTGCTTTTACTGCCAGCCAAAAGAGTAGTGGAGGAACAAAGGTGAGGAGCTCTATTTCCCAAAACAGCAACACATGAATGAAAGAGTCTGATACAAATCACTGGAACTGCTAAATATTTTTTTTTAATAGTTACAAAGCAGAATAAATTATAAGGCAAACTTTAGGCTCTTCTTTAGAATAAGTAGCTGGTATAACCCTTCTGACACTAGATTACAGTCTCTGCTTTGGCTTAAGAGTTAAAGAGTCATTACATTTCCCTACTACCTACCTTCCCAAGGAAAACACATTCTCTGTGCACTGCAGTCTTCAACAATGGGATTAAGTATTACTGGCAGACAATACCACTTAAAATGTTAGCTGCATCAACCTGTATGATGAATGAAAGAGCTATTAGTCTGCAGTGCCTCTTTTAACAGGAGGACAAAAAAAAAAAAAGCCCTTATAGGGAAAAAAAATACCTAGAAGGCAATATACCTCATCTAGATAGAAAATGTACATGAAAAATGGTTACAACAAGATTATTTACATTCTTTAGTCATTAGGGATAAAGAGGATGCTTACTGACCCATCTCTCTAAACAACAAATTGAAAATCCTCTGTGATAAAATCGCTCTGCATTGTGATTTCCAGTTCTGTCAGATACTCCAGAAAAATGGCGTTCACTTAGCATATCTATCTACTCAGTGACTGATTTGTGGTCTTTGCAATTTAGATACTCAGCCTCTCTTTCAACTCCACACGTCTATTACATTTGCTACAAATTGTATTAAGTGAGCATGTGCTCAGGGAGAGCGGAACTGCAGCCTGGAGAGCTGGGTAGTCTAGGGAGATTGTGTTTCTCTACCCAAATGTTTCAAAGGAAGGCTGGCTGAGTTGAACTTGGAACTACTCAGCCTGGGATTTGCTGCTGGCGAGTTTCACTGCTGCTGCTGTAAGAGGCTCTGAAGTCAAGCTGGCCTCATTTACTCAATGTTACAGGGGTGCAGGAGAGGTGGAGAGGTTACTCCATTGACTCAGACTGTGAACTGTAGAGTATATACACATCTTAACTTCAGAGTGCTATTCTGCCATAGCACTTCAGGAAAGGAGACCAAATTTTTCTGAGAGCCTGTTACAGTAGAAATAACATAAAATGCCTCTATTTTGATACAGAAGGATAAGAGCAGGGATAATTTGGGTACCTGCACAGAGACAATTTACGAACTTCACTGAGCACGAGACCAAGCCTATCTCATGCTGTTTACCCTGAAGGCTACAGAAAACACATAGCATGTAATACACCATATTCTGCTAAGGCCTCTGCCTGAAAATTCCTGCCCCTCCTTTTCCCTTTTACAGCACAAACATGCTGCTTGTTTCTGAGAGTAAACACCTTAGAGAGACAAAGCCATGAATCAAATCTGTACATCTAGGAAGTACAGTTCTTCTGACCGATGCTTATGTTATTATGTCATCCTATCCAGCAACAACCTAATTGTAGATAATGTGAAGCAGATCAACTTCTGTAATCTTCTCTAAGGAAGAAAAAAAAAAAAAAAAGGAAGAGGTTACTACACTCTGAATTTATCCAGAAGAATTTAGGAAGCTGTAACATAGAAGAATAAAATCAGCCTATATGCTGCCAACATTTATAGAGACTCAGAGGTCACTTAGGATATGTGATGGTTAAAGCACATGTGCTACCAGATATCAGCTGACCAACCTATGGGAATGAATACTGTGAAAAATATCAATATGAAGGAGGGGGGAAGAAGAGGGTCATTAGTGCAAGATGCTTGAAACATCAAGATGCAATAAGCAGGACAGAGCTGCTGATGAGAACACTCAGGGGATGCAGTATGAAGATCTCTGGACTGAGCAAAGTGTCGTGGTCAGGGAAGGATAATAAAAAGACTGGAACATACACCATCTGGTATAACAGAAGGGAGGATGGGAAACATCAACAGGGAGTTATATTTGCTAGGGAAAGCCAGACGGTGAAAGCATTGATTAAGATTATTTTGTTGATTAGGTGGTACTCTTTGATTTATGTGCTGGTGAAGGAGAAGCATTTACTATGCAAAGGCTGTGCTGCCCAGGCAGCTGAAGTGGGATCGGACCTGGGGGGCTTTAGCAGTTCCCCCGTGGAGCTGAAAGGAACAATCACACAGAAGCAGGGCTCACTTGTGGATTCAGAAGGTCGCACATTCCAGTGTGAAGAGAAGGAGCTGTGAGGATTTGTGACAGTGATGTGATTCACCTCTTCCTAAAGTAGGGAAGTGGCATGTAGAGGGAGACCAAGGCACCGAGGGGAGAGAGCTGCAACAAGAGAAATAATTTGGAAAACAACTGGTTGAGCAAAATATGTATAATTTGTATCTCCATATATATATATATTTATACATATCTATGTATATACATATATATATATTCATATCCATCCAAGGACAAATCAATGAACGATGTAAAGCTGTTGAGCTACATTGACATCAAATGACACAAATTTCCTTTGCCTGGAGACCTTGGCTGTTCCTGGGACAGAAAGGGTTAGAAATGGAAGCAGGGATATAGATCAATGACTCAGATTAGAGTGACTCCCAGCTTCAAAAGTCCTCAATGACAAAGCACAGCAAGGGCAGTGCAAAGGGTATGCAATAATATAGCTAATCGGATAAATTTAGTACCCACCTCACTGAAAGGTGGCATTCTGTGTGAATAGGAAGCCAAGAAATAAGCCAAAGATTTAAGGGAGAGGGCTTGCACAGCACAGTATTATTGGTATCAATCGATTAGTGGGTAAGATGGGAACAACGTGACATCAGCAGCAATGCACAGCCAGTGAATCAGCAGAGGGAAAAGGGCAGTAGGTGAGCAACACTAGAGAAAAACATCCAGGTTTCCTGGAATAAGTCACTGAGAATATTTTTGTAACACTGACTCGAGAGAGATGAGCAGTACAGCAGGATTTGCAAAGCCCCAGTGGCACAGCACTGCTCATTTCCCTCACTCTGAAACTGCAGAAAAAGAAAAAAAACCTGGAACGTCTGAATGCCAGCAAACCGTGGAGAAAAAACAAACAAGCATTTACTTGTTGTGTAAGTAAAAATAAAAAAAACCCAAACAAAACAAAACACTTTTCATGCTAAACTCAGAGGGTTTTTTCCCCCCCTCGAGACATAGGATATGTTTTATACTACACCAGAAACACCATTTAAGGAAAATCCGGTTTTCCTGCAAGTGAAGTGTCACAAAGAAAAACGGCAAATTCCCGCAGATTTATCCACCAATAAATACACACACGCATTCCTTCACAGCTCGCAAATCTCATCAACAAATGTTGACCAACCTCCAGTTACTCTAGATAAGCTGCACACAGGTTAAGTCAGACACAGGTAGGTTAAACAGAGTGCAAGAGGGAGGCAGATCCACTAATGCAGCAGTGTGGACAGGTATAAATTCACTTCGTGTTCCCTTTGAACTATCTGAATGGGAACAGCCCTAAATATTACAAGTATTACGTTTCACTATTCAATAAAGTTGTGCTGAATAGAATTATCACCTTGAAATTACAGGGTAAAACTCCCTATACAAAAACAGATTAAAGACAAATTAGACTGTGGGCCAGGTCACTATGATTGTTAATTAGTGATAATGGAAATACAATTAGCATAATGAGTTCCAATTACTGTATATGGAGAAATATGAGCATACTGCTTTCATAAATCTTGGTTCCAGGAAAAATAAAATGCATCTGGTTTAACAAAGCATGCCCTTCTCCTTTGCAAAAAGCTTCCTGGTAAATATCTTTTTATGAAGCTAAACCTTTCTTTTGATGGGTTGTGATTTGGGAAAAAAAAAGAAAGCGACAGAATGGATTTACCCTGTCTGATAGCTGAACAGTTTTGTATTAGCTTGGCTTCTGTTTTAAGCTTCCTAGAAAATCTTACCATCTGTTTCTTCAATCCTGGGTTAAACAACAAAAGACAAAATCATAGACCATTACATCAAATACACTTATTGTCTTTGAAATACCTAGGGTTTTCCCCCCTTCTCTTCTTCTCCTTCTGATAAGCAGTGAAATTGGAAAGCCAATTATATTCAGTTATTTACACCATTCAGAATGGCTTTTCAAAACCTCGTCCAAAAACAAGTTGATGAAAGACAACAGCTTTACAAATAGCAACAGCAGCATGTCCGATGGTTACTTCATGAAGAATTCTTTTATTTATTTCCATAGCAGTTTGACACCTTTGGTAGAGCAGGCACAATCAGGCTGGACTTAGCATATCACTTACTGGTAAATTTAAAAAGTGGGAATTAAAATTATGAACTTATAAATGCTGTGAATTGGAGTGCTAACGGAAATAAAGTCTTAGTAAAGCCCTACAGACCTAATAGCTTGACTCCATGCATCTATTCCAACAAGCTGGTGTTAACTATACTGTTAGATAGTCAATTATGAAGCTACACATCGTTTCAATGTGTTAAAGTGGATTCTGGGGTAACACAGGCAAGGATTCAAGAATAGGAATGATTTCAGCCACACGCAAGGACTAGATGTTAGTGACATTAGGCCCCCTCCCTTTGAAGAGATTCTCCAGCCTTCTTACTAGAAGGGAAGCAGACAAAAAGCTGTGTAAGACCCAGAAGTCATGTATAGGTAAAGTGGATGGGACATGAATTGCCCAGATAGTCACTCTGAACCTCTAAGATACTGGGGAGCATTCATTAAGGAAAACTATAAAAACATGATAATGGGAATGGAGAGTGAAAAAAAAAAAGGGAGACTGCTTAACAACAGGTCTCCTTCACACCTGCTAAGCTGCAGACAGAGCACACTGCTTACATTTTCATCACATGAACAATGTGATAATTACCTGTGGGTGTAGATGAACTCTCTTCTCTCACAACAGCGATGATACTTTGCAGCGATAGGGCAGAACCAACTCAAAAACATTTCCATATTGACAGTCTCATGTGAAAGCACCCCAGTATCACATAACTTCAGCACAGTCTCAATCCCTTAAAGGTTAATGAAACATGTATTTTGCCACAACACACAAGCAAGAAGAGAAAGTAGGTAAGGACCTGCCCTGGACACTTACTGAGACTGTCTTGGCTCTGCAGAGCATGAAGACTTGTCCCAGTGATGGGGTCGCTACCTGATGAGAACTTATTTGCCTCACAGATCGAGTATGCTCTCTACAGATAGCACTAACATTCAGCTTCTCTGATTTTAGCCCTCTGAAAACAAACCCCAACGCTTCAGAATGCCATGCAGCCTGGCCCTGAACTTCCCAAGGATGCTGATGCCTCATGTGACTGTCGTCACCGTAGCATTTCTGTGCTTTCAGGTTGCTATTTTAAAGATGTAGGAAAGTACATGGAGCAAGTGAGTTAAAAGAACAGACTGACAGCTAAGGGAAGTGGCCTGTGGAAGAAATAATGAGTGAACACATCACTGAAGATTGTATCTTGACACATATGCACAAGAAAGCTGAATTCAGTGTGTACAGGCAATCATGATTCTCACATTACCTCACTTTGCAACCTTGGCAAAGGCCTTTAAGGGTTGTTGTGTGCTTGGTTATATTCATCTGTGAAATGAAGATATCTCAAACAAGATCACTCTGATAGGCACGGTATCTAAGCACAATAAGAGGCATTCTCAGTGATAACAAAGCTTACAAGATAAGTGGATGAGTCAGATCAAGGAAGAAAGCGAGAGGGAGACAGAGGCATCACGACAAAAAAATGCCTTCCCTCTGAGCACACACAGGTGCCAGTACATTACCTGACCATGAGCCTTGCCCACTGACAGCAAGGCAACACAAATAAGGTAATAAAAATGCTTTATTGGGAGTATCTAAACACAATCTTGCTTCTTAGAGAAGACAGTATTCTGCACGTTTGGTGGAAGGGAAAGGTTCAGAAGGACAACTGACCCTGTGCCAGTTGGAGCTGTCAGGCAGACACCAGCAGAGCCCACTCACGCCCGTGTAAACCCAATGCATCTCCACGTTATTTTGAATTTACGGCATCATCTCTCAGAGCGCAGGCAAGTATTTCCACAAATGAATGATCTCAATCAGAAAACCAGTCCTGTGGCAAGGGATACATATGGCCATCACTCCCAAGAACAGCTGTCAAGCACTAGCCCTGCCCACTTCCCACTGTGTAACGTCCATGGTTGCTCAGTCAAGCGAATGACCTTATAAGCCCACACAGGTCCAATCTGAACTGAAAATTATCAGCAAAATCTTGTTTTCCTTAAGACTTTTCAGCCTAACAGGGAGAAATAATACACCTGGATGGCAAGTGAGTCTAAATGGCTTTTGTTACAGTTCTTTCGAGTCTAAAATCTCTCTACATGGAAATAAAAAAGCTCGTTGGAAAGATGAGTGCTAGACCCCCACCCTCTCTATCCAAAGCATGCTGTTCAATTTAGCATGTGCTTCACTGAATAAATAACACTCCCAGCCATGATGCTCTCCCTCCAATATGCTTAAGTATTGATAGATTGCATCGCTCTATACTAAGTCTGTCTGGAACTTGACATTTGCCCAGTGATTTGGTAAATGAACTTGGAATATTTGACCCATGCAGCCAAGATTATGCCTTATTTAGACTGAATGGACAAGATCCTTTGTAGTACCCAAAAAACCTGACAGATACAGCTAACCTTTTCAGCCAGCTCCTCTGGGTATTTAGCTATGAGGAAAGCGACACTCCATGATGATTACTGAATCTCAAATCTCTTCTGCCTATACACGTATAACTACGTACTCTGCAGGAATCTGTGATACAGGCAAGCTGGCCACTGAAGGACCTTCTCCCAGACTGCTTTCTGATTTATGTAGACCTGCCACAGAGTGACTGATACAAGTGAAATAAATCTGTTTAGGACTTAAAACACATGAAACTTGACAGACATTCAAAGTAAGTCAGATTCAGCTATTTCATGTTTTATCTTTTCCTGTGCTGTATCTCTAAAATGAGATTAGCTAATGTGGTCAGGGGGCAGCAGGAGGGATAAGTGGGTGCAGGGTTTGGACACAGTCTCCTAGGAGGGGTCTCCTACCCCTCACCTCCAATCCTCTGCTCCAGCAATACATTTTTCACTATTCTTTGATCTTGGCTGACATTTTTAACTTAGTAACATTCTCCAAGACAATCTCAAGGCTGTAAAATTACATTACTCAATGCAAGAAATACCTCTTGGCAACTGTCCTGTTTTGGGCTTTCGAGATATTTTCTCTGTATCTCAACAGGGTAATTGTGATGTTATTTCTCAAGCTTAAATGGAAGCCAAGACATTGACGATTTGCTCCATCTTACCAACTACCTGAATGCAGAGAGTTTGCTGGAGAAGTGTTTAAAATATACTCACTAAACATTTGCAAGATCTCCTACACTGATATGGGGTACCCAATCAGTCTCAGTGAGACAGCTGCAGAAAAATTCTGCATCAAGTCTTTAGGACTTTCACAATTTTCCAGTGACCCCATTTTTTTTGTCTCTCCCACAGATATACATGCATCTTCCTCCCAAACCTATCGTGACCCAAGCAAAAAAAATCAGAAACAACCCATGTTGTGTGACTCAAAGTACTAAAAGATAGCTTTTGCTTTCTTCCACTGACAAGTTTGTGGTACCTAGTCTTTTCTAGTAAAGATTATAGTTAAGGGCTCTGAATTAGCAATCTCTCTTGCACGCTTAACCATTCCACAAGAAAGTTGATTTTTGAGCTGGCAGTACTGAACCCTCCCAGGTTATGCTATGCACAAGGGCTGGTGGAGGTAAAGAGGCAGCTAGAAGAGCAGCGTGACAGCAGGCTACGGCAGTACAATTCTCAGCTAGTGAGTGTCGAGGTTTCTATCACATCATTAACTTGGGTATAGCGATCATCAGCAGTATCTTCCATTTGTAATAATCCATCTGGGCCATAAATGGTCCATAATGTGGTTGAATTAGCACCACATTCAGAAGCCTACTTCCTGGGTTTAGTATGTTATATCTCAACATTAACACTGCCTTCTGACTTATTGGAGATTTTGTATTCAACAGATCTTGTTGGTACCAGGAATGATTAAAGTGCTACAGATATTAGTTACTATTCCCAATAAATTGGTTCATGTATTAAAATATCACAACTGAAGTCCAAGCGGACTTACACATCCTGTAGCTACATGGGAGATGATGTCAAAGAAAAAGGTATTCTCATATTTTACTAGTTTAACTTACTTTGTCCTTGTTCCCCATGAATTAGAAATCCACTGAGTGGAAGAATATCTCCCAAAATGAAATAGGGAGTATAATTCGCTCATCTTCCTATTCCTTCAAATGTTATTTCATGTAAAAACCTCAAAAACTCTTCACACAGTCTTGTTCAGCTCTTTTTTTTTTTTTTTTGACCAGTATAATGCTATACTGCTGCAGCATCTATGTGTATATTTCTGTGTACACTCGATAAACCCTGCTGTGAAGTTCCATTATGAATTATCTGCCAACAAAAAAGACAGTAGAGAAGATATTCTTGAGAGTTAGTGGCCTTGAATGTAGCCCCACAAAACTGCCCATAGGTATTACAAGGTTGCTGTCATGAACAAATTTGCAAATGCAAAGTAATCTCTTATGAAGTCTTAGATACAAAATAAAGCTTTCCTTTCTCCTATTTCTCTGCCCTTTTTTCAAGCTTTGTTCTCCCTCTTCCCTCCTCAGAAGGGGATGGAAATGGAAGGAAAAATCAGCTGCACCAGCAAGAGTAACAACACATCTACCCAGAGCAAGCTCCCTTTGGGGTGCGGCCAGCACTGCTTTCCATAGGGAAATGTAATTCTCTCCTCCAAGTGTCAGAATCTTACCCCATAACTCCTAGGTTTGGCTGCAGCCTTTTTTTTTCAATAATAGAGCATATTTTTTACATCACAAGTATTGTTTATGTCTGTGGAACAGCCTCTTTATGTTTTGTTTTTCTGATGCTGTGGATGTACATCAAGCATCATAATGAAAGAAGCCATCCATGAGGTGCACTGCACCATAGATAGATTATGTAAATATTTTTAATGATCTACCAAGAAAATAACAAATTTAAGAGAAATATAATTATCTTTAAATCCTGCACATTGTAAATGTTTGCTTTTAATCCTTTACGTAACCTTATTAAAAATTTCAAGATGGATACATTCTCCCACTGAATCTGACAAACATCTGGTTTACAATAGAGTCATGTGATGAAATTCCATCCAGAATCGCATTTGCTCTTCAGTATGTTTTCTCCCACTATCATTCATAACACAGAACTTCTGTGTTTTGTCTGGGATATAAGACAGTACAACAGTATGGTTTTTATTAGGAATAATGCCCAGTCCTCTCCCTTATAGAATTTAAATCTGCTATCTATGGGTAGGTATAGTCAAATATATTGATAGTCTCCCTTGTGGGTTCTGCTGACACTTGGGTTTAATTGTAGTGAACTTTGAATTCCTATCTTAAGGTCAGTTATTAACTATTGATGGATTCTCCTTTTCTCCATTTAATGCTAAAGTATTCATACTAACCAAGATAGATGGGAACGCTGAAGAAATTTTTCAAAGCCATCACTGTGCAAGATACCCTTACACTCTTCCTATGTGACAAACGGAGAGCCCTTTTCTAAAGGTGGTGATCACTCATGCTCAGCTTAAAAAGGAAAACACAACACAACACTGCGCTGCTGACCCTTCGCCATTTTTTTTTCTCCCTGCACTATCTTCCTAGAAACAAAAGGTCCTATATGCTGCTGTTAGGAGAAAAGAAAATAAAATTTCCTCAGGCACAACCTTGGATACCAACCTTGAAACCAAATGGGGTCAGAATGCAAAGGAGCAACCACAGCACCACGCACCACCCAGCAGGGCTGACAAACAACTCTGCTCCTTTGGGCTTCCCAGAAGGAAAAAGAGTGCCCCTCAGAGATTTATAAACACATACATAATAAATGGGAGGCTGAAGTTTAAACTGTTATGAAGCATTCTCTACTCCGCTTCCGAAGTCCTCTGTGATTTAAAGAGCTGACATTTACTGTGTGCAGGCCTATTATTCAGAATGACTGTTTGTGTATAGACAATATTTTAAAATGGCTTGCTGTAGATGAAAAATTCTTATTAAGTCAGAAAAACAGTTTAAGTAGGTAACACTCTCCCAGTTTAGACTGCTATAAGTCTTGCTGACCCGCTGTAGGGAAGGCGCAGGGGCAGGCGAGCCCGTCGACGCTGTCTGCCATGTTAGCACGTGGGGGGACTGTGGGACCGGCCCTGAGGGTGTTCGGCCAAGGCGCATGCGGCACCAGCCAAGGCCATGGTCACCTTCCTGTCTCCCGTCCAGCAACCGACACAAAGAGGTTCGGTGCTGCTGCTACGCATTTAAACCTTCTTCTATCACATAAGCTTTGACAAGCGCTGAAGCTATGAAATATTTGCCTCCCCTGAAGCCAGAGGTACAAGTCACACTGATGTCCTCTGTGGTCCTTAAAAATGTTCGAGTAACCAATACTTGGCCCCAGTCAGGCAAGCAAAGCCCTGAGACTCACCAGTCTGGACATACCTTTTTCTCTTACCATGCCTGTAGGTTTTGCGTGCCCAGGCTTCTCCAACCTGTTGCCTTATGCCACAGTCCTGGTGGCAATCAAGCAGGACATATTTCTGAGGTATCCTCCCTGCTGCAAGGACCAGAAATCTGCCAGGAGCCGCTAGACTTTCCTCCAGCAAAACAAATGACTAACCAGAACTAAAGCATACACGTAGGGTTTTGATTTTACATTGTAATAATTACAAAATACTCCTAGCAGACTTAATACCTTGTCTTTGTACAATGTACCAGTGGATCTCAATGTACATTTCAAAGCACATTCACACAGTTGCACTCTTCTTCAGCCAGCTCACCACTTGCACACCACCCAGACCTGAAAGTACAATCTTTTATTTTGTATATACATTTTGCAGGCATTTTTTACCACAGAGAAATTCACACATAACTGAGGAACAACAAAAATAGTGATACCTGACCGTATCACTAATGACAAGACTGGATACATCTCTCCAGCATGTAAAATATTCTACTCAAAAGACCCCATTGCATGTTATTTTACTATCATTATATTTGACAATAACGTCCAGTTCAGAGAGTATTTAACATGTAATATACAGATCTGACTAAATACAGCTGGGCTCAGATTTCTCAGGGTGTCATATACTAATCTGGTAGAGAAAATCATCCTTCTTGAAGTTTGTGCACTAAAATGTACACTTTGATCTTGATGCCTTCTGTGAGATATAAGTGTAGATTTAAACAGGGGGTTATAAAGAGTAGTCTTTGACCCCAAACTTTATGTTCAGACTTCTATGATGAGATTTTCAGAGGCAACAAGTACTGCCATTGTCCACTGACATCGACTCAAAGAAAAAAGCTATCACACTTCTGAAAAATCAGCACATGAAGGTACAGAATGGACACAGTGAACATGAACCCGATTTTGGAAGAGGAATAATCCAGTTTTGAACCAGAATTTGGCAGCAAGAGTGATACAGCATACTAAGCTACTTGCATGCTTTATAAGTAGCAGCTCCACCGCCCATATTGCTCGGTCATCAGTCCCACTGTTGCATGTTTTGGCCCAACCTATCCACCATTCCCTTGGCCAACTCCTCGGCAAGGACTAGGTATTTTCATAGATCAAGGACCATTCCCCATAGGCAGCCTCCATGCAATCATCTTAATTTTGAAGACAAAAATGTGTAACAATATGCAAGTAGGCAGCTCTGTGCCCAAAAGCCTCAATGCCACAGAATGGTCCCTGACATGTTTAATTTCCTAATATACAGATACACATATATATATTTTGCTGAAGAGGTTTGTACACCTTGGACACAACAGGAAGACCTATGGGAAAAGCAACGTCATAATAAATAGGCTTCTGGCAACCAGTTTAATCCTATCTTTTCTTGAATTTCTTGTACTGCAGAACAAAAGTCCAAATGAAAAACCCAAGCTACCATTTTATAAAGCAACCACAGAAAAATTCTTAACAATTAAAATGGGAAAAAAATTACAGCCAAACTGTGACTCCTAATATACTCTTCTGTGAATGGGTTGAAATGACTAATCATCATCAGCTGATCAAGCAGCAATTTAATCTTAGCTAAGGCCTGTGAAAAATCAGCAAAGACAAAAAGTAAAGAAAAGCAGACAAATGTTACAAGATTTATCCTTCTATCCAAGAATTTCAAATTGGAAATGGAAAAATATTTGCTTTCTCCCCTTTATAAATCACACGCTTTGATATGCACTATTTTTAAATACTGTCTATGAAATATTAGTACTTCAAAACAGATTTAGTAGGTTTTAGCAGTTTCTACTGAATAGATAATTTATGAGAACTTTTGGTTTCTTTAGTTTTATTAAAAGTGTGGAATATAATACTATTTGTGCATCAAGAAACAGTGTATTATTACCCAAGTGTTGGCAGCCATTCCTATAAAACACATAGCTCTTAATCATCTGGTTCAGGCATTTTTCCTATTTGCAAAGTCTTCATCTTACTTTTTTTTTACCCTAGTTAAGCCAGTTTTATTTAAAGTATAATAGTGCACATATAATTTGGACGTTCTTACTGATCTCTTTGAAGGTGTTTTTTTTTGGAAAAGGAAGAATGGACCTAATGCACAGTCCTTCAAGCAAAGATCCTCTGTAAAAAACAGAAAAGTCAGTTTTAATTAAAAAACAGAAAAATGGAAGATAGGAAACAAGCAAGAACCTCTTCATCTCTGCATCTGCCACGTAGTTGCTGCATAAAGATAATAATTTTGTGATGGGTGGCTATTCCCTAGTTCAGGCCTAGTTTACTATGCATGGCTAAATTTCATAACAGACTGTTTGCAACCTTTTTCCCATCCCAGTTCTGGTTTATAGCAGTATGTGGGCCTGCAGCATGCGACAAGGCCAAGTGACTCCTTGAAGTCTCAGTGCAACTCCTCTTGGTGCAGGAAGAGAGTTTTCTGGGAGCATTTTATATGGCTTGTTGACTATTCAATATAATTGTTTTTCTTTTCATCTTCTCACAGAAGTATCTGAGGTATGACAGGGAAAACTTCCCTCTATGCTAAATATTAACACACACCACACCCCCACACCTAATATTCTCTTAGTTTTTTTCCTAGGATTGAGGGGGCATATAAAAGTCCAATTAAGCCAAGGGAAATAGTGCTTGTCAATCCAAGGAAATCAGGATCAGGCCTCGGTTTTTTGCAGTGGTGAAGTGAATAGCAAAGCTCCTAATGACTTCATTAGGACTTGGATTTAGCCCTGGCAGGAAACACAGCCATAAAATCATAAATTCAGTAAGATGAAATTCCAAGTGAGTATATTTGGTCAAAGGAGGTGAGGACTAGAAATGTGCAGAGAGAAAAAAGTCCAAACCCAACTGTCTACAGCTGTTAAAAAATGAGCCAGTGTCATGTTGGTAACCCTTTAAAATAATGGTCTAATCATTATTAATTCCTTCGATATTTAATGTAATAACATTAATCATGATGAACTCATTTGGTATTAATGTGAATGTCAGACATACCTCTCCACATACATGCACATCATTTTGGGATTAGCTCTTTGCTATATAATTCTTTTTGTATCCGTCAGAAAGTGCTGAGGATAGTTGTTTTGTGACTGACACAGCTGATCACAAGCACTACTTATATACAACTGTCCTTTGTGTTTCCATACCCCTCTGACAGCATCTCTAAGCTCCTTGTCTTCTGGGGTAAGCAATTACAGCACCTAGAGGTGGGAGGCAGTGTGGAAGAGAAGCCATTGGTATAGGTTGCATGAAACCTCAGGATGTTTTTGCTCTTTGCTGCCATTCTCTGTGTGCTACAAGTGCTGATGACTGTTCTGAGCCAGACCTGCTGTCGATGTGAGCTGACATCGTAATATTGAAGCAGACTGACAGGAACTGAGGATCTGGACCACTAAAAAGTTTTCTTGGTCAAGAGTGACCACTGTCACTGAGGCTTGGTAGTTCATAATAATCAGACAAAGAAAGTCTGAAGGCATCATCCAGACGATGCTTCCAGAAAAGGTACTTTCTAGGCTGCCTATTGGAAGTGCCCAAGATCTACAAAAAACATTAGTCTCATGCTTACTTTTCTGGCAGACATAGAGTAAGGTACTGGTATCAAAAAACAGGGTGTGGAAGAGATGGCCACCCTATGGAAGCTAACTGCGTCAAAAAAGCATGCACCCAAAATCCACATAATCAAGGAAATGTCATCAAACCTTTGTTATTTCTAATTAACATGTATTTTCAATTGTATTGAAATTTCTAGTGTTTTATGCCAGCATAACTCATACAAATGCTTCATTACAGCCTTCTCATCCACTCCCAATAAGTATGTCTATTTGCTGTCTTTTGCTCGTTTCTGAATAGCTTGGCATGCTGTTAGTTAAAATTCATTCTTTTAAAGCACAATATCCATTTAGCTTCTATCCTCTGAACTTTATTCATTCATTATTAACACTGAAAGCCAAAGTGCATGAGAGAAGTTCAGTCCTATCGGCATTTCGGATGAAAGTAATGTCTCGGTATATTAGCGGTACACAGCACTATCATACATAAAATGCTGCCCAGTGCTTCAACAAAGCAGCCGTATCCCAGTGCCTAATAGGATCACTTACTTCAAATGTGACACCACCTTCTTTGAAATATTTGTTTACATTTCATAAACATATGAAGGTTCTCAAACTCAAACAAAACCTCCAGCCTCCAGCCCAAGCTCTGATTCTAAAGAGCTTTCTGTTCAATAAATCAGAGCCTGAATCCAGGATTTTTTTTTTCTCTAGCTTGCCTTTTTTTTTTTTTTTTTCTTTTTGGATAAAAATAAATGTCATCTGGTTTTGACTGCAGATAATGAATCATATTAGGAATTTTAAAAGCACTATTCTCTTTTTTGAGACCTAATTTCAGACCTATTAACACTTTAATATGAAACAGAAGCCCATCATTTCATTAGAAAAAGAATAAGGCCCCTCTTGTACCATATGTTGTTTCTTCCTTTATAAAAAATCCTTCTGAAATCCTAGATTGGGCAGCATCAGAGCAGAATGTAGATCTGACACAAAGACAACATATAGGTGAGCAGACCTCGCACCAGGAAGATTAACTATTTCAAGCTAAATTACAGGTTTCTGGCAAACCTTCCTTCACATTCCTTACGATAATAAATGAATCAACTTAAAAAAACGAACGACTGCAACACAAAAAAAAATCCTGGTGGGGGCGACCCAAAACATGTGAAATGCTAGCATGTCATCACCACAAACTTGCTTATAATTACACCAAGGACAAACAGCTGCTTCTTACAAGTGCTTTTTGGCACGTTAGATATTTATTAAATAAGGGGAAGAAAATTATAGCTGTCCCTTTTCAATATTTACATTTAAAAAATGAGAATGCCTTTAAAACACACAGAACATGAATGCAAGAGCTGGTGTGATAGCAGAGAACCTTATTGCACATAATTAACAGACACATAATGTCTGGTTACTAGTAATTTCCTTCTAGCTGAGTAAGGAAATAATTTAATCATGTTGATCAAATGAATCCCATGAGCCCAGCGTAACATTATGCTTTTTTTTCCCCCCTCTCTAAATCTGCATTAACTGATAAGAGTCTACTTGGTGAAATCACGGAACCCAACCTTGTTTAGGTATCCTTAATAATACCTAAAATATGGGCATGATTTTAGTAATTGGTTTAATCAAGCATTTCAGTAAAATCTTTTCTAATTCCTGGTGCTGGCTGCAAAGAAAAAAAGCGGGGAGAAGGAAGAAAGAAATAACTTAGTGTGTTATTTAGAATAGAAGTAAAATATCTTTTAAAACTGCACGTTCCATGTTGCTCTGCTACAACAAGGAAGGTATTTCTATAAAGACATGCAAAAATATAATTAAGCATGAGTGTTAAGCAGCTAACTGTAAATTACTATTATTCTCCTCCCTTTACCCCCAAAATATCTCCAGGTGCAACTCAGGAATATGCAGGTAGAATTTCCTTTTTTTTTTTCCTCTAAACTATCATTTTATTTGATAATACATCATTTGCCTTGTCATTCCAGGGTTTCATAGTAAAACCTTTTGTGGCATTCTGCTATTGTTCTCTTTGAGCTACTTAGAAAAGGCACTGAACTACCTTCTGTGCTATCTCAGGTAGTTTCCTGTAATGAGGTGATATAATTTAACACTTACCATAATACATTTTATCCATCTATTGTTTGCTAAATAATTCCTGCAATAACACTTTTATTCTTTCCATAATTCTTTAGGGTAATGCTGGAGGAATAATATTTTTACTGCAGTGATTGATGTTGGATTCTCCAGCATGAATAGACCCCATGAACACGGGTTATTGATAAGCATAAAAAAAAGCTGTATGAAAAGAATATCAGGGATCAAAGGGTTAATACCATTTTATGAGGTTGTAAAAATCTACCTCAAGAATCTTGTGTTAGCAATATTCTTTGTGTAAGATGTATGTTATTAAAACAAGTAGCAGCATCTGAATTAAAGTGACAGTATGATGGATGACTAGTGAAGTGGAATCAGAGTCGTTTGCAGCATTTTGGGCTAGATGTGGGAATTCTGCCTCAGAGGTAGGGCGCTTGGCAGACGCATTGATTCCAGGCTGACGCATGTTCATAAATATGCCCCTAGAGAGGTGTGGCCTAGCAGAATTTACAAAATTATGTTCATGAATTATTTAACATTTATTTATGGATGCTATATTTAAACAGCATTTGCAAAGGCGAATGGACCATAGCATACATAGTGATCTTCAGATAATGCAAATTCTGCACAAGACAGAGACAGTTTGCATACTTCATGGAGAGGCTAAGTCTAGCAGAACTAGGTAAGTGATATGTCAGTGTTGTGGCTTTATACACCACAGTCTGCTTCACCCCAGAGAGACTGACAATTCCAGGAAATACCTGACAAGTTGGCAGTTACGATCTCTGCAAAAGAGATCTCCTCAGACAGAGATACCACAGTGCTGGTGAAGACTCCTCCTTTAATAAACAGACTCCAAACTTGCATCTGCAACCACCGTGCCTGAGAGTTTTCTCACAGAACAGGCAGTGAACAAGCTGTTGTCAACTGCTGCATGGCCCCACTGATCTTGATATCAGACTGCTTGGTATTATTAGCACAACACTAGAAGTGCAAACTTAAGCACTTGTAAGTCTGAAACGCAAAAGTTAGGCTGCACAGGAAAACCCCAGCCTCTTTCATCATGCACATATGTAACTCACAACCCTTTATTATGTGATCAAGTTCTCTCTCAATTAATACCACAGATTTTTTTCTCTGCTGGATACACACAAACTGCTCAACACACTTGGAAAGCACAAGATGTATCCATATTGCACACAGCGAAACCACGCTATAGCAAAAATTAAAGATGAAATGTCATGATATAAACCAGAATCTCAAGGTAAAGCAGTGCATCTCACTCTGGAAGGGATTACCCTTGAAGGAGAGGAAATCTTTCATTTAGCGCTGCACTGCTAGTTTACCATTTACCCTCTATTTACACTCTATTATAGTCTTCCATTGTGTCATTTCTTGATCTTCAAAAGACATAATTTTACATTTAATTTTCACTGTAGGGGATAAGAACAACACTGTCATGTGGAAAACCTGTTTTGTTTTTTCTTTTTTTCTAATCCTAAGTGGTTGGTTTACAATGCTAGATTCCTGCAGAGAGCAAGGAGATGTACCCACGGTGCCTCTGCAAGATCTATGAACTGGAGATGTACCAGGATATAAATGGTCCCTCTTGCTCCAGAGAGGTATTTCTTAGGTGATGGTATGTATCAAAGATGAGTGTACAAAGCAATCATCCTCTTTCCTTACATCCTTTTTCTCTTCTTGCTGCTCCAGCAATTAAGCAGCCTCGTGTGCTTTCATACCATGTCCACACAGACCAACTAGCTCAGGGTGGATGGAAGGGAAAGCTCTTTGTTGCCACAACCACTTGCTGTAACGCGGCTGCATGGCTGGCACCACTGTCTAGCTCCACGCAGCTGTAGGCACTTTACTGCTCCTCTAAGAGGTCTAGTAATGGAGTAATTTATTTGGAAAACTTTCTTCATTAGCATTTTCCTGAAATAAACTCCCTAGGAATAAATTTTTTTACTACTTAATTTAGAAACTAAAGGCATTAGGAAGGTCATCCTGTCCATGGGATGCTCTGAAGAAGGATCATCTTTATCCAGCCATTCAATAAAAGTTCTTGGAACCTGCAATTTCTCAACATCTTGAGTCCTTAACAGTCCATACTGTCAGGATATGCTCCCCATTATCTAACAATCTTATTTGCTGCAGTCTAATTCCACTACTTTTTCTTTTATGTCAAGGGGACACAGAGGAAAAGTGATTCCTTTCTCTGTGCAGCCTCCCTTTATATATTTGATGCCTGTGATCATGCCCCCTCAGCCTCTTTAAACAACCCTAACATGTTCAGTCTGTCCTCAAAGGCCACATTTGGCAAACCTCCAAGCAGGCTCCTTGCTCCCTTTGCAACCTCTCCCACTGGGGCACATATTTTTTCCTTACCACACCCAAAAGTGAGCACACCACTACAGCCAAAGTCTCACCAATGCTTCACAGAGGGGATGAATGCCCTTCATCATCTCAATATGCATGCTATCTTCCCTGTCCTTAACATCCTTGTTTCTTTCCCCAAAGCAGGTTTGTGTTTAGCTACTATTCTGCTAAAGCCATCTCAGATCCCTTCTCATAAAACTGGTGTTTCATGGCTCATGTTTGTCAGAGTATTCATTTCCACCTACGTTCAGAGGTCAGCATTTGGTCTCACTGAATTCACCTTATCTTCTTCAAGCCGTTTCTCCTATTTGTCAAGGTGATTTTAAATTCTAATCCTGTCCAACAATCTGACCGCAAACCCTCCCAGCTTGGTGTCATCTGCAGATTTAATAAGTTTAACATCCCCTTCATTATCCAAATCATTAATGCAAATATGGAAAGGGTCCTCGACAGAACTTTTTCAGTATGTCCTTCCAGGCTGACAATGAACCACTGGTAGCTAGCCTGAGTCGTTATTTTTCTAACTTGTTTTGCACCCACATGAAAGTGGCTTACCCTAAACTAGATTCCCCTAAACCAGATTTCCCCTAAACTAGAGCTGGGAATAGTTCACCATAATGTTTTTCAAATCTCTCTTAAATTTCAGGATAAAGGTTGACTGAAAATTGGATTTGTTGAGCTAATGGGCATCCAGTGCATCTTCTCCCAGAAGAAATGGAAGAGTAACAGAAAACAAAAACTAAGAAAATCAGCATCATACTCAGCACAATTATATCTTCTAGCTTTTGTTTCACATCCAATCCAGATGAAATCCATGTGCTTCAGATCTATGGTTTCAAGTTATGGCAGAGATAAGCTGCCGTTTGAAACTATGAAACTTTGGGTTTCTCTGTAGAAAGAGATCCCCTTCATTTTTATCATCACTAGCATCACCTTCTGCTCATCCCCAGTGGAAGCAAAGAAAAGAAATACAACTCACGGCCACTGTTCAGATGTCCTTCTCAAACACCGAGTCCCCTCCGAAGGCACAGTTGCAATGTCATCATCACAGGCTCCCTCCACAGATGTGGGTCGCAAATGAACAGCAAGAAAACCACCATCAGAAGGCTACCACACATCCTCCGCCTGCCTGTAAGTGATTTCTTTTCAGCGGGAGGACATGGCCTCGCCTGTTTCAACTCCAAAGAGGAGTCCATCCAAAAACCTTGCAAACGTGATACGAAATAGGGGAACATTTCTCCCCTTAAAGGAACATTTCAGACAACACTGTTTTCTCTGCTGCATAAGAGACATGTATTTCTATTGAGCATTACACCGCAATTTTCTCCAACTACCTTAGTTCAGGAATTGATTTATCAGATGCGAACAACTTTCCCACCAGAGACCTTGGAAACTGTACAAATTTTCACTCTGTTCCATTAAGGCTTTATTTTAATACTGTATAACTTTTCAGCTGTCAAAGGTGGTGGTAAAAACAAACTGAAGCAAACAGTGTTCAGCATTTAATTTTCCTGTGTCAACACAAAGGACTCATCAGCCATACTCTAGCTACTCGTACAATTGCACAATATCAAATGGCACTTATGGCAGCAAGCAAGAACTTAAAATTTGGGTTTGGGTTTTAGGTTTTCAAATTTTGGTTAAAATGTATTAACTTCTGATTTCATTACTTTAAACAAGACAAACTGCTGGCTCTGTTCTCTACATCGCTTTCTTTAATTAAGTACAATATTCTTCAGTTCTCTGATGATCCTGTTCTAATAGGCAGCTCCAAATCTCAACTTTCCCAAAGTTTAGGGATGTTTCAGTGTGGCCAAACCAAGCTTGGAACACTATCCAGAAGTTATTAGAAGCAATCTATTTTGATTTTCCAGCATATTTTTCCTCTGCTGCATCCCCTTTTCATCTGGAAGCAACTCCTGTCTCTTTTCTAATTGATGAGGTGAACTGGTATGAGTGAGCTTATGATTTCGGCTCTTTGCTTGAGTGGCAGAGAAGTAAATGGAAAAATTGTCTCAAAAGTTTAAATGAAGGATTTGGCTTTTGCAGTAGTGAAATTACTAGTGCTCAGTGGATTTCTCTTAAATGTTGCATGCCAGAGAAATAAACCATGAATGATTGGGGTAGTAGGATTTTTGTTATCAGATAAATCATCACCTACTCAGGTTCTCTGACTTTCCTTCCTTTGCAGGGTCTGAATTTTTTTTTCTTTCCATTTTAGTTTACTGACAACAAGAAATGTCTCTGAGCTGGAATACCCAGACCTAACTTGAAAGCAGCGTTTCAAATACTTCTCTCTCTCTTTAAAACCTTGGACTTTCTGCAACAGTTGGAGTGCTTCCTTCGGTTTCCAAGTACTTAACCCATTAAGTGTGGTCTCTTTGATAGACTAGAAACACTTCTCAGGGAATTCAGAGAAATTATCTTATTTTTCAAACACTGCATGCTTTAGAAGTAAACATTAAAACTTGAATCTTTGATTTTTTAATTCTTTTTACAAATTGTTGGTAAGTTCCTGTGCAATTAATGTTTGTATTTTTGAAAGAAGGTGGATAATTTCCAGTAAAATAAACTCAGCAAAACTAGAGCAGGAATCTGCTCAGTTTAATTACTTCAGGGGGAAAAAAAAAAAAAGGAAAACTTCTTACATGCTGATGATGGGGGGATTTGTGATGATTTAAACTGTGAAGTACTAGGATCTCAAGAATACCAAAATATTAATAATTAATATAAGCCCTGACATCTCCATCCAAAAGGTATTGAAGTGCTTTGTAAACTATCAGACAAATCTGTATTTCCTACTAATCTCCCTTGCTCCTTTGCAGACAGCAGAGTTAGCTCATTTTACACGTCCCTGGTGCAGCTTTGGCCCTACATAGCTTTTGCACTTTCTTGATGTAAGTCTGGGCTTTTGAAAGTAAAGACACTGAGCCAAATTGCTTCTTTTATTGGAAGCCCAGGGAAAATGCAATGCGTCTTGCAAAGCAAGCTGGACTTCACCTTTAGGACACCATGATTCAATGCTTAAATTCAGTGTTGACAACACAAGAACTTCTGCTACGAACACCGAAGACCGTAGGTACAGACATGCGCTGAAATGTTCTCAGTCCTTTTTCACACCAGATTTGTAGTAAAATGTTTGGTGCCAGCTTCATTTGTATCACACAGGAGCTCAATAAATGCAAAAGAAATTGGGTCACAAAGAAACTGGGTTGCGAAGATAACTGCATTTGAGGCTCTGAAGCCTCTGGGGAGAAACAGAAGAGGAGGAAAAGCCATTCTTCTCTGTAATTTCACTTTTTTTTTCCCACCCCAGAAAGACTGGACTGCTACATGTTGCAGCTAAGGGCTATTGGGAGCTACAGCATGCATTAGAGCTACAAACTAAAGCTCATTGTAAGTGACACAGAAGCAGTACAGGTAATAGAAACATCCTGGTTGAATTCCAGGGATTTTGAACCAGGTGTTTCAAAAGAAATCCCAGCCCCAGTTCAGTCAGTAGCAAAACACCTTTGAACATCATGAACACCATGAACTCACCCAACATGTGTTATTTTTTCACTTTTCCATCTCTCTGCCTGCTTCATTTATCACTTTATTTATTCTATTGGATTTATTGTCCTCTGACCCTTTGCTGTACTTGGAGTCACAGTTTCTCCTAAACAGAATCCAAACTCAATAATGGTCAAGACAGAGGTGAACTTTTGAACTCACACGGGTTGAATAGGTTCAAAATTAAACAGCAACAAGAAAACAGTTCAGTTCAAGTTATTATCTCCCTACGTTCACCACTTCTGATTTTATTCTCTAGGTAATTACATGTGCAGATTTAGCCATGTGCAAAAACATTTACCAGGATGGGATTGAAGCCATAATCTGTAAACATATATGTAATTGCCATTGACATCAAGTTTGCACTGAAAGTTCTTTCAACAAGTTTGATGAAAAAAAAAACCCAAAACAAGCCAACACACCAAACTTCAGTATTTGGGCCTTTGGCAACAAACCCAGGCTGCTACTGTAGAGCCACAAAATACTTCCTGTAGTAAAACAAGTACAGCTCCAGCAGAGAGAGGTGAATCTGACACTGTGGCATGTTTTTGGATTTCATCACTGTTCATGAACATTTCAGATATCATTAAAAAAAAACTATGTTTCTAGTCTTCTCACTACAGAGAAAAGGCAGCAAACAGAGTGCCAACATTGTCCAAAAGCATTCAATTCTGAAGCTGGGCTCTTGGCTTGTAGGAGCTGGCTGCCACCTCTCTCAGGTTTGGTCTGAGACAGGAGAGGTCACTGGTGCTGAAGAAGTGAAGAGACCAGCATGGGGACCGAGAAAGGCACCGCTAAGGGATAGAAAGGAGAATTTATAACTTCTCACAGGCCACTGACTGCAGACAGTTGCTCAGAATGGCTGCCGGGGCAGAATAAAATGTGGGTTTTATTCCATCTGCTATGTCCTGGCCATCCCAGCACTGCAGACACTGTGCGGTGTATTTGGGGACAGAAAAGTCACTCTTAATCAAGTATATATTATGGAAGACTGTCTGCTTTAGTTTTCTCTGTCTCTCTCACCAAGAGCTTTCAGGTGGGGTTATGCTGCTCCTGTGTGCCCAGAGAGAGGAAAACCCACCGTGCCCTGGCTCCTTCCAGCCCCTGCCCACAGCCCAGAGCCACCGGCACAGTGCAGGCAGGCTGCGTAAGGGGTACAGGGGCCTCAAAACAGCCCCGTGAAGAAACTGCAGACAGAGCAATTCCTCACTACGTGACAAAGGGCCTTCCCAAAATACATCCCCCCTCAAAATCCCAACAGACAAATCCTATTGGCAGTGCTGGCAATAAGAGTTTCCAGAGGATGTGCAAGATGGAAAGAGGCAAGTCGTGCTAGTAGGGAAGGAGGGTTTGCAAAACCCCTGTGTAAACAATTAGGCCTCTGTTGGTAGATTACTGCACCCGAGAGCAATCCGGGGCTGAGTCATCCCCATGCAAGCTTAACAGTGCTGACAGCAAGCTGGAGAAGAAGGTGGGTTGTGGAGACAGAGCAAGGAGGATCCACAGAGAAAAGAACAGAAGTTCAGTGTTTGAAAAGTCTTCCTCTGCACCAAGGACAGAGACATTGGCCAAATAATATCCTGCTGCCTGGGATGAGTCCTAGCTTCTGATGAACAACTTCTGCTGAGGATTTTAGGTGGCCCGTTGGTTATTAATGTTGACTCAAGTCCTGTTAAAATTAATATCAGTCCCTCTACTTGTGAATTTCCTAACTTGTACTGCACTTGGAAGCCAAGCTCTATGGATTGCCTGAGAAAGGCAGGACTTTCCTCCTTTGTGATGAGACAGAGTATCCATCCTTGAAAACCTGGTAACACTTTGCATTAGGGATATCAGAAATGCCCTTCTATTATCCACTAACAGTTCGGATCTTTGTCAATCTTGACTTACCATTTCTCTCATGCCTCTGACATTTACAGTGATGCTCAGTGATGACTTTGGCCCAACTTCTCCAGAATCCTCAAAATGAACATCAATTTTTAAGCTCCCCTTGTTGGCTGACAGTGACAATAATATCACTCCAAATTTTTTATCTGATTTCATCAGTTAAAATGTACAGTAGGAGTGTCCTTTTGCTTAAAGGCATAAAAAGTAATTTCAGTCGTCCTGCCAGTTTAAAGAAATGACACACAGGCATTATCAGTAAGGCTGTTGGGATGAATGCAGCACAGGCAAAAGAACAGGATGGCTGTACAGGCAAACAGGGGCACTGAAACTGTACATCTGAAGCCTCCTGTGTCCTTACCCGAAGTGCAAACTTTGCTGTCATCTATAAATCAAGCAGTTTATGAGGCTGCAATATTTACACTCTAATTAAAAAATCATAAAGCCAGACCCCTTCAGTTTGTAAAAAGAAGAACTCAGGATCTGCTACTGAAACGTGGCGTTAATCAGTAACTCCTAATGATCTGCTCCACAGCCTTAGAGGTTACATGCTTATTCAGCTACACATAACAAACAAGATAATGAGAGAAAGTGGGAGAAGTGAAGGGAATACATTACAGCAAACACAGGGCTCTGCTACTACCAGAACCTATTCCTGACCCCTCCAATCCTCACGTCACATTTTGTTTTCTCATTTCCAAAAGGCAACAGATTTGTAATGTAAAGCTTTGATAACACATTACATACAGAATGATCCCGAGATGCTTTCCGTGTGTGTAACCCCTGCAGAAGCCAAATATAGCTCTGGAGAAACACCTGCTTTTACCTTTATATGGTCAGAACTCCAGTCCCCTCCACATTAATGAAAAATGAACCTTAAGAGTCACTGTTTCCACGTGAGTTTCTCTGAATTCATTAGGGAAACAGCTGATTTCTGAATCTGCCATTTTCTGCTTATGCAGTCAAAAAAGAGCTCTCTAGCAAAGGCTGGAGAAATCCAAGCACTGTGTAATGTTGGAAATAAAAATTACGAAACAATATGTCAGCTGTAATTAGTGCTCCTAATTCTACACTTAGAATAGCATTTATCATTTAAAGCTCCTCATGAAAAAAAATCAGACAGGGCTTGGCGCTTGCCCCTTCATGCTAAACCAGCCCCTCTCCCTGCCACGTACAAAGCTGCATGTCAGGTGCCACAAAGCTTCGCTCTTTTCCAAAACCAATAGCCAGCAGATACCAGCTGAGACAGGCAAGGCCCTGAAGACAGCCTCTTTCGTGGCACTTTAACAACATGGCCAGTCCACACCAAGGCATCACCCAACCTTCTTATCTCGCATCCACAGTTTTGTAGCTCTCACTAGCTCGGGGTGAAAAAGACATAAGGCAGAGATTTTACTCCCTAGTATGGGCTGGGAAAAAAAAAAAAGCCATGTCTGCAATCTATCGGTCACACCAAGATTTTAATTCTTTTCTTTCCTTCTTTTCCTTCCCCCCCCACCCCCCCCCTTTTAAGTTGACCATGGGTACAAAAATGCAGGTGAAAAATTACAGACTTAATTTTTCAAAACCCTCCTTCTTATTCTTCTCCTCAAGTCTTTTGACCATCTAAAAAAGAATCAAGGAATAGTTGTTTTAGGTGAATATGAGTTGGCTTATTTCTGTCACCAGTTACATGATGCTATCCAGAATGTATCATTAAAAAGACTCAACTAAATTACAGTTTTGACTCAGGTATTCCCAGCTCATATATTTTTGTCAGTATTTCAGACCGATAAGAATTAATGGGAGTCACAAGTGCATATTTATGTGACCACAGACACTTAAAAACAGTAATGATTTATCCTGGTTAATAGTGCAAATTAACAAAAAGCCATGCAAAAACCAGAACCATTTCAAATATTTTTTTTCTTTTCTTCTCTTCTCAAGCCGCTTCTGCAGAGGGAATATGGTGCTGTAGCAAGAAATGTAACCGCATATAGAAGACAGGCCTAACTCCATCAGATTCAGTCTTTAAAACTGACATTAGAAATGTCTTTTATCAAGAACCTCAGAGCTACAGGGGACTTGATCACAGCAATGCCTACAAAAGTTGGGATGTAAAAGGAGAAGAGACAGGAGAAAATAACCACAGCGAAACCAGGTGTGGATTTACTTCATGAGGACCTTCATGTGCTTTAGGGAAGGGCCCAACAGCTTTCTGCCCTGGCCATGGGAAGTCTGCATTGCTTGCCTACCCCTGTATGGGAGGAAGGTTTGCACGGGGTGAGGAAGGCAGCTCTGTCTCTCCCCACTATCTCTGCCAGGGTTGCAGCCATCCTGGCAAAAAACACTCCGGATGAAATCGAAGGCAAGCTTGATCTGCTTTGGTGAGCACAGAAATATCCCTTGAGAAGCTTGCAAAAGCTCCATTAGCAAATCTATCCCTATTTAAATTAACACGCCCTCCTAAGGAGCTTCCCATCTCCAAAAATAAAAAGGGGGAGGGGGGGGGGAGGAGGGAAACACAAGATACTCTGCCACGGTATGTGGAGATAAACTCACTTTTCGAGGTAACAATATACAAACGTATGGATGATGCTTTCTAGACATGCATCATTATGCCTTGCAGATTTTTTCCACACATGCACTTCCCAATCACTATCCTTTCTGGATTTTACAAAGTAAGCATGAAAGCTATTGTTCCAAGCCATTTCCAAAGAAAGCAGTTGAATGACATACCATAAAACATATGGGTCTCATTAACTTAAAATATTGCCTGTTTTAAACAGCCTCTTAGCAAATAACCATACTTAAAAACTTAATTCCATTTCGCGACTCATGCTTTTACCGTTTGGGCTACAGTTTATCTTAATGATTATATTACCATCGCTTGTACTTTGTTTTGATGGCCAGGCTGCTGGTGCCAAATCCTTGCGACCTCCTGAAGGAGACTTCCACCTCCAGATTCAGTGTGGCTCATGAAAGCATCACTGGAAATAACTTACAAAGTTGGCTTTTTAGTCTTCTCTCTCTCTCTCTTTTTTTTTTTTTTTTTTTTTTTAAATAGGCCCATTTTCATTCAGGGCCAAACACAGCTCCTTGGCAACAAAATGTAATCAAAGAAACTTGCTTCAAAGTTTAGGTATTTTCTGTCATGGCACTGTCTAATGGGCTTCAAACACTGCTTTAAAAAAAAAAAAAAAACAACAAAAAACCACACAAAAACCTACACATAACACAAGTCTGTGTAAGTTTCTGCTGGAGTTTCTCAAAGCCAAGGCAGTCCTTTCTTGCTTTTAATGAAATTCCTTTCTATTTCTTCAGGTATGACTCCCCTTGGACATGGAGGGCATATTTTCTCCTTGAGTTAGGACAGCTTATGACAAATAATGATGAGGAATCAATAGACAGGAGGGAAATATTGGGTGAGAGGCTGAATGAATCTCAGAGATAAATTATTGACCACGGGCATGGCCCTCTCTCCTTTCTCTTATATGTTCGTATTCCATCTCACTAACAACCTGAAAGAAAATCAAATATTTTGTTTGGGGGCTTCACTAATATCAGCAACTTTTACTATCTTAATGGCATTTTTATTGATCTCAGCTTTAATGGGAGCTGTATATATTTGATGTTGGTCATTTAAAGTAGATGTGAGTAATAGACTTTCCCAGTGAGGATCATAAAGCAGCCCCTTGTCTGGCAAGCACAGGAAGCAAATAGAAGACAGCATTTAATCTACTGTTCTGCTGCAGTTATCGGGGCTGAGAGGGGAAAAAAAAAATAAAATGTAAAGATTGGCTGTGTCCCCCCCCTTCGCCCTCCCCGCATGCCGACTCTCGGGCACAGTGGTCATCAGCAAACTAACAACAAAAGGCCATTGGCGCAATGACCTTGGCTGTGGCATCACGCACTGGAGGAAAGAAATGAAGCCATTAGACTGAGGCGGGAGAACAGGTTATAAATCAAGCCATTTCCAATAAGCTGCTGTAATGGTCATCCATCATTGCCAACCACGGCGCACAGCAGACCATGGAGACATTGGAGCTGCTAAAGCTGAGACATAAACAATAATAATCCGGGCTTGATGTTTCAGCCCTTCAGGAAATTTAGGAACATTTGCTTTTCTTTTGTTTGTCAGAGGTGATATTTAAAGCGTAAGATGTAATAAATAGAGGACAGTTGACACATCAGTACAGTTTACAAGCACTGCATTCTGGGTGTGATTAAAGACGGGGAGGGGGGTGGGAGAAGTTGAATGCCAAAAATATCCAGAGCTTCTGTGATATGCAGTTCTCTTCCCAGCATGATAAATTTAACCTTTTGGGTGCATTACACCTAATTTCTTTTCTTTTCTTTGAAAGCAAAGGTGAATTTCTTCACACATTTTCAATATACTCACATCGCCAAGCAGGTTTGCAGGGGTGGAGGGAAAGCGATTAAAATCTGTAATTAGGTAACATGTGGGTAAGTGGAATTAGATATGCATGGACTGTACATTTTAATAACGTTTTATTGATCATTTCTAGTGGCAGAACATTACAGCAGCTGAACTATTTATGGTGAACATTTCAGGGATAAAAAAATTATATCTGTGTGCAAACATTTTTTTAAAAAACAAACATGCTTCTAAATTTACACCAGGACAAATAATATGGCATAAAAATTATGTATATGATGCTAAATCTTTCACTACAAACAGAAGAAGCAGTTTTTGAGCCTCAGCGCATGCAATAAACATCAAGTTTATTCTACCAGGAATTTTCACAATTTACTCTTACGCTATGGAATAAGGCAACGTTGCATTGTACACCTTGCCTATCCCTACTTATCCCAAGATGCTTTATTTGTTTGCCATGAGGATGGCTGCAGTGTTATTAGACTGAAATGCGTTTATCAACAGAACTTATGTCCCATTTCAGTATCAGGAAACACTCTGTGCTGATGGTCAATGGCATTTGGGGGAAGAAGCAGAACCACAGAGCCATGCAAAGGGGTCAACAATATCCACAGCAGTCCTTTCATAGCAGTCTATTCCCTTCCAAAATATAGGGAGACCCTTTTGTAGCAACAGGGGCAACATATGGCATGTTTAATTACTCTGGGAATCAGGCAATCTAACGAATGCTATAGGGCCATAATAGTGGCCAGTGACCCATGCACACTTACAGTTTTCACACAGGCATAGGCTTAAATTCTGGATTCACGGCACTCCCTGAAATTTCTACTTCCCTTTCACTTCACTGAAGACAGATACCTGCCACAGATTCCCCGACAAGTGACTAATATGACCTCATAAGGAGGCCTCCTATATAAAATAGGATTATAGGAAATAGAAATATATTCCTCTGTAAGAAACAGGAGACAGAATTCCACCAAGTGACTCCCGTCAAATCACTGAACATGCTTCTCTGCTTTCCCTGTGAAAACATCCAGACTTGACATGAAGACAGGGCGTTCATCTCACTCACTGACACTAGTTGGGAGGCTCTCAGCCCAGTTTAAGGTAGTACTTCAGTCATCAATGGGAACAGGTGCACACCTCTCTCCAGCAAGAAATGTGCCCTGTCTTCTGCATTTGTGTGCATCACATGAGATGACTTGCCCCACAGGAACACCCGTCCCTCTCCACTGGCTACAGCAGAAGTTGAGATGACTTATCTGCTATATCTTCAGCAACCCAGAGAAGGTGGGACGAGCTGGTTCAAAGCGACTGAGAATGCACAGCGTCTTTAGCAAGTAATTTGATTGCCTCTTCTCTATCATGGGGGAGAGAACACGAGACACAGAACATACGGCAGGTTTCTCCAGCCTTTTTATAGGTGTAGGGCAACATGGCAAAGTACAAGGTGCAGCCAATGTTTCTGTCCCAAAACAAAACTTCTTCACAAGATCGAGTTCTTCGGTGTGGGCAGGGACCACTTAAAATAATCCCTAGAGACTGACAAATTTCTCCTGGCCCACTAGCAAAACCCAAGCCCAGTAAGCACCATACTGCCTATCTCACCCAGTACGTACACAAGTAGGGTGGGAAAAAAACACTTTCCTCTGCCCTCTTCTTCCCCCAGTGCACCGTACAAGGCAGGCCAGAATTTTTATCCTTCCACTGTAAACTATAATACCTGGTTTAAAATTATATTACAAGCCATTAATACAAACGGAGGGTTTGGGAGGATTTTATAACCCACAAGAGATGACACTCATAGGTTATGATGTCATTCAAACCACTTGATAATATACTGTACTAGCTTGCAATATTCCAAAAGCAGCTATTAAACTAAATATAGATGAGGAACATGTTGCTACAACAACACAAAATATTATGAACAGCAGTTCTCAGAAATATATGGCTGCAAACCTGATTTTTATTTATTTGTTTAGTCACTTTTTTTCACGTGGGGTAAAAACAACTGCTTCGGTCTCTGAAGGTGCTTACGCTGTGGATTGAATTTAAAATCACCACAGTGAAAAAAAAGAAAAGGCCAATCAAATTGTGAGGTAATCTTAGAAAAAAAAAAAGAAAAAATATATACTTGATGTATGTAAACTGAAACACTCCTAGGCAGAAATAAATCAGTCATGGCCATTTAAGGTAATTCAGTTGCATTACCTTTCTTTTCATACCAAACTTAAGAGCAATAAAAAGAGAAAATGTAAATACTAGTTCCTACACTTTTGTAAGTCACTATTATCAAAACAGAGTGCTTTAATTATATTTCGAGACTAGGGTATGGTTTGGGTGACAAGATTTACTGGAGGTCAATGTGAGCAATAACCATTTTTCTTCCCAATGAAAAATAATACCATCAACGGGAGTTGTTAAGAACTATTAAAACTGCTGAATTTAAATGCTTCTATAGGATACTTAATCAGAGACGTTTGGTCATTCTAGTTCAAGGTAAAGATATAAAACAGTTACCAGAGCCATGATGATGATTTTGATTATATTATTTTACATTATTATTTATATTTAAAACTGTCTTGTTTTTAGCCCTGTATTACAAAAAGGTGGATCTTAGCCAAATACATTCTTCTCTTAAAGGGCATAATGTTTCGGGGAAACAGCCCAAGAACACTGTGCCTTCATGTTTTCCTAGAAAGACTTTACAGAAAACAGGCACAAAACCACTCCAGCGTGTCACAAGGAAGGAAGGAAGGATCCCTACCAAACAGAAGATGGAGTCACTGGAGTCAGACCTCTGATTACTGGGTCAGCAAAATGAGGGTCCCTTCAGGACACGATATAAACCCCATGGTTGGAGTCAGGAGGATGAATCCCTTTTTCAGCAGTGAGCTTTCCAGTAGGCACAAAAATTCTTCTTTCAAATCCAGCAAAACTCCTCCTCAGCCACATGAGTCACACAGGGAATTTCAAGAGCAGCATCTGACCCAGAGTCTCAAACAGGAGTATTGCCCAAGTAAGACAAGAATGGGGAGTATTTAGCTGTTCCCTACATCACCAGAGTTTGGCTTCTTGGATTTAGTGTGGAATACAATGAAATCCACCTTCTCAGCTGAACATGGCAGCCTGACATGAACTGGCCAAAGCAAAGCACTGCAATGCATTTTTTTTATGGTTCAGCTGAATATTCTTTTGAACATGTTTTAATACAAATGTAATAGATTGTTTTCTCATGAGCTGCTGTTTAAAGCCTCATTTATAATAAATATTTGTAAGTATTTATAAATAAAATATTAATTGCTTAAAATGACATTTTAATGTGGTGCTACATGTCCAAGGAAGACTGGGCTACGTGATATGATCTCAGTTTGGGATTCGTGAACTCAGAGGCAGTAACGGCAAGCAGGGAGTGCTGTGAATAATCCCTGCGTCAAGAACCTTCTATATGAGTTGAGTAAAAGTAGTAAGTAAAGAGGCTACACCAAGGGACAGTATACCCCTATCTGTAAAGCTACAGAAATGAGTAACGACGGTCATCTGGATGGAGAACTGTACTTAGAGATTCATGGCATAGGTCTATGGCTGGTAGAATTACTAGTGGCACTGAGAGAAGAAAGAAACCATTTAAACCAAGAGATTAGCTAACACCCTTGGTTTTCTGTTCACGATGGTTCATCAACATCTTTTAGGAGAAACAGAACAGTTCACGAATTAGAGTCTGAATACAGGGGGCTCAGCAGTTTACTACCAACTTCCCGTCAAGACTGTCCTATATTTTGTCATGTCATGGAGTGCCAGGCATGTCCCAATCCCAAAGCAGCTGCAGAGTTTGAGTAGGGACTGAGTGAAACACTGAGTGGGTTCCTTGAGAGAAAAAGAAAACTCCAAATCTTATTACTACTTCGCTTAAATGTGTGTATCATCAGTAGTGTTCTTCAAAAGCACTCACCGTTTGGCTAAATCTGCTTCCTGTGTCACAAGAGCAGACAGTTGGTATTTCAAATGCAGTTATTAATTGAACCCTATAAAATATAGCTCTTTATCTAGGAAAAAGCTTCATGTGAAGACAAGCACATCGTATCTCAATACCACTAGTTTTCATCAACAAAACATTCTGGAGGCCTTCACCTTACTATTTCACCTCTGGGCTGCTCAAAAGAATTAACCCTACATACACTGTCTGCCAAAAAGAAACCAAAACCACATTTTCATTTCTTTTGTTCCACCTTAGTTGTAAGTGCTCAGCACAGGTTGTATGTTGAGTCTGAAAGAATTATGGCCACACAATACTCGTGACAGCTGGAGGAAAGCACCGTGTTTGGATACAAATGACAAGTGTGGTAAGGTCCACAACGCACCTTCAAAGGGTGCCAGTGTCAATTACCTCCAAGCCTCTCCAACAGCTTCTGACAGGGCAGTGAGAAAGCACCATATTTAATCTACTTAAAGCTAGACTGGACAAAGCACTAGAGAATATACTGTACAGGGGAAAAAAATCTGTGTCGGCAAGGGCAGGGATGTGATGATCTAATGCAGAAGAACTTTTCCGTCTCTGATTTTTATGATTCTCTGATATAGATGGACAAATAACAGGTCTGATGAACAATTGTGAATACTTCTCTGGATTTGTGAAGAAGTTCATTGCATAGAAGGGGTACATACAAAGTGAAATAAGGACAAAACAATTAAAACAAAGAAATAATTTCACTGCTCCTATTTGAGAGTCAGTGAGGGCGGGTATTTCTGGAAAGGTTCTTCCTCTTGAATGAATGCCTTTACATAGGACATTTTTGGTGGAATTAAAATAGGAGAGAACCACACAGAGATCCCAATATTTGGGGTCATTATTTGGGGTCAAACTTTCCAAGCAGGCAGTCAAAACACAATCCATCATCATGACCCATTTGCCTTTAATAAACATCTGAAACCACAGACAGACCTTCTCAACAGGCTGTTAGAGCAAAAGGGCCAATCCAGAGGGGCAGCTTATGGGGTGCTGGTGAAGGATGTGAGTCACCTTGTTGAAGTCAGTGCAATGACTCACATCTTTCTAAGCTGGTCATAGATCTAAGTAGCTTGTTGAACTGGTGGCCACGTATGAAGGCAAGGGATTTGTCAAAGTAAATGCCAAAGTTCATGAGATGATTTTGAGAATTTGACCTTTGAGTCTACTTTGCTCCACAGTGTAAGCCAGCCATTGACTCCAGTGGGCCTCATACCTGACCCGAATGCGGCCTGACAGCAGCTAAAATTTTCACTAAACACTTCTTGAAGTCTACTGTGTTGCTGGAAGGCGTGGCAATATATACAAGCTAGCAATTAGCTTTTGGGGTAACTAGGTCAGTTAAATGCCACTTACTGAGTAATAAGATTTTGCAATACATATTGCTGCCTCACAAAGCTATTACTAGTGACAAGAAACCACATCATTACATGTGGTCATCTGCAGACCTCAAGGAAGATCTCTGGGAATCAAGATCAAGGAAGCTGCTGTTTAAGGAAGTATCAACGAGTACATGCTGAATAATTTCACTCCTTTTATGTACATCATGCCTGCTTTCTGCGGTCAACAATTCTCCTCTTTACAGTATGCAAAAAGGAGTTTCGTTAGTGGCTTGTGTTTGTTGAAGGGATGTGATTAGCATACAAATAGTCGATATTCAGGGGCATTCATATTTAATCAAACTGGGAAAATAAACCAGAGCAAGACACACTTAACTCCCTATTATCACCATCCTCTTCAGACATCTCTTAACTCTAAGGTTTGGACACTCGACGCAGGTAGGGCTCCCACTCCAGGGAGGGAGGTGAGGACACCTGGCTGCCCCCACCCTCCCACCTCTTCTCTATAAGCAGCACCACGATTGTGGTCTGACACCACTAAAGCACAAGGTTGTTTCTCATAACACAATTTTCAGGGTGGCACACACAGAGAGCGACTGGGTAACAGACGTGCGATTGAAATATTTGCCATCCTCTCCTTGGTATCACCATGAATGTAAGTCAAGTGCAAAAAAAATAACAACCCAAAACCCAAAACATGATAGAGTGGAAATACCTTGCTAAACTAAGACAAAACTTTAAAAGCTTATTAAGGAACCCTTCCCAATTACTTTATGAAGTAAAGGAGCATTGGGATTGCCAGAATTGTTGGTGAAAATATTTTCAAATCCAAACAATAATCAACACAAAGACAAAAAGGAAACTTCAATTTTGTGTCCTTCCTGACTCTTTCTTTCTTCCTTCTTGTGTGAAATTTAGCTTAAAGATGATTCGACATATGCAGAAAAAAAATATTTTAAAAATCCACTAGTTCTAATCCTTAATTACCTGATTTTAAATAACGTTGTTTTAATGTCATGATAACTTTGTCAAGCTATAGAGAATATGCAAGAACTGACCTGTTTAGAAATTTCACACATAATTTTCCTTTACTATCTCCACTTGATATATATATATATATCATCTTTGTGATACTTCCCCTGAAACCCTGACCAGCTAAAGCAAACTCGCTCTGACAGAAGGATTTTTGAAGCTGTTATTTTAATCTTAAAGTTTACATACCTGTCAGAGGATAGCACGTTCATAGCCTTTACTATTGTTCACAGATTCTTTTTTCCAAAGTCTACACATAGGTCTCAAGGGTTCTTGCTCCTCAAGGCAAATTACCTCTGAGTGTTTAGGTTCAACTTCATCTCTGTATTTTTTACTTTTCATATGACTCTTTGTGGTTTTCTTCCTCTCTTTTCCTTATTTTCAACTCCTGACCAGGACCCTTAAAGGAAAGAAGAAAGACACTTAGATACCATGGTGATGGGTGACCTTATAAAAACACAGATAAATATACAGGGGTATTATAATGTTTCCTTCACACTGACTGTGCTACAGTTCGGTGAAAACATTTGTTCTACAAATAACAGAAAACCTTTCAAACATTACTTTGGCCCCAGTCTTGTTCCCAGTGATGTAGCTGAGGATAGTACCTGTGTCCTCACAGGCCATTCACCTAGTCAAGAACTGAAGACAAACTATTTAATGGAGGTATCAATACAGCTGATTGATTGATTCTTCCATACAATAGATGATGTGGTGCAAAGAATAGGAGCTTTGGTTTAGGCAAATTATTTGGGGGTTTCAAAACTATAACCCCACTCTTTACTCTCTCCAGACCTTGAATATCTTATCATCATTACATTTCAAAGCATTTTTAGTGCTTTAGTTGGAACTGTTTTGTGACAGCAAAAAGAACAGTTTTCAGAAAACAAAGGAAAAACAGTAACAATTTGTTTAAAAGAGGAAAAAACTATGTTTAAGTTTTATACTATGGTTAAAAGTTTACTAGTTTAAACCATGTTAAGCAAAGATGTTTAGGTTCAACACCAACTGTAATGATGTATCTTCTGAACTGAGGCTGTTGATATAGTACAAGGACCTTAAAGATTATTTAACAACCCATGGGTCATTTCCCTCAGTTCTGCCAAGAAGCCTTGAAAAATCTTACATATAGAAATAACAACTTTTTGTTCAGGAAAATGAAGATGATTTTTAGCAGGTAACCTTCCTTCTCTTTCTTTTAAAGACCCCCATACAAATCAGCAAAACCTGTACAAGTCGCTATTTTTCTGGGACCAAGAACTGGGTACTGCAGCTCTCAGGCTTTGGAAAACAATTAGTTTGCATTGCCCCCTCAGAGCCCGAGAGAGGAAGGCATCAGAGCAGCAAGAAAAGGGCATCAAGAGGCACAGTTTGTGACAGCCTAGAGAAGGCAAAAAGGAGGTGGGGAAAAAAGGCAAAAAAAGAACAAGACAGAGGAGAAGCAGAAGCTGAAGGAAAAGGCCAAGCTTGTTCTCTCTGAGAAAAATCCAGGCGGTCCAATGCAGAGGGAATGCAGTAGAGCTATTCTGCAATGTCTGGAGGTAAGGAGATGAGCCAAGTAACAGCCTTGTGAAACACAACTAGAAATTCAGCCAGAGACAGCATTGATTTTTTTTTTTTCCTCCTCCCCCTATCCCCCGGCACAGAAGAAGATATATGTGTTTAGATCAACTCATGCCCTTATTGAGTCTTGAGCAGAGAAGGGTCTGACTCAAGCACTTTTCATGCAGTCTGCAGGATTTCTGTGCACACTCTGGGCAGATTACTGGGATAAATTAAGACCCAGCTTCTGCCCTTAACCTATAAGACAATTCACCCCCATTGTATTAAGTGGTTTAAAAAAAAAAGAAAAAGGATCCAGCAGACTTGCAACAAATCTTCCTAACCACTAGGTTAACACTGCATGTGATGTTTGTATGACAGATCATGACAGGAGGTGACAGACTTTCAGACCTTGGCTGAGAAGTAAGATCAGCTGGAGGTAGATGATTTCTGTCAATAGGTGAGCTTCACGCAGCCAAAAGAGTGATGACCTGAAGCTATGAAGGGATTTTTATTTTATTCCATTATATCTCTGTGTGTACATGTTCAGGTATTTCTTTTAATCCACAAAGTAGCAGAAATAGACAGTGGTGTTTAAAAGTGTGAATTAGAAATGCTTTTGATTTGCTGGAGGAGACAGAAAAACTGATTACGTGGAATTTGGACAGTTGAAAAGACAACTGCCCAAGACACAGTGTTCTTCCTGACCTAGCCCTGTCCTCATCTTTCATCTCATACACACTACATCAACCCCTGCCTCCGCTCCACGCACAGCGCCAGTCTCCACCGCCCATTTGTCAAACCTTCCAATGAGCACCTTCTATGTCATGCCAGCCCCCAGGCACTGGATGAGTTCCCTGTAAAAATCCACAAGGTCAGTGACTATATTATCTTGCTTTACATCCATCCTTAAAATCAACCCATGACATGACCCTTGGGCAGCGTGGGACATGGGCAAGGCAGCTGGTGTGCTAAGGTGGCTGCTGAGGACACCGGCTGAACTCTGCTGTCATCCCTTGGGGCTCACCCACTTGCTCAATGTTCCTAAATGCTCAATTTTGGGCCTGAGCCCATAGATCTGCATCGCTTTGTGGACAGCCCAGGTTGGGCGCGTGCTAGTTTTGGGGATGTTCCTCAACTTCCCTTTGCCACGAAAGGGCAATTCCCAGTTTACACACTGGTGAAGAAAAGAGAGTCAGGGCTGTTACCTCATTCCAGTGGGACCCTTGCTATCATGCCGCAGTGGAGTTTTCCTCTGGAGTTGGTTCCTCCTCTTCTTTTAGGCTGTCACAACCCTGATTTTCTCATAACACCTTCTCAGTTCAAGAAATGCCATTTCAATTCAACAAGCAGAGAGCAGAAGGAGATAGGCCTCTGTGTAATGTTCATTATATGCAAAAATTAGCTTGGCCCCACAAATCCAGCATATAGCGAATGACTCATCTGGAAGGCTTGGGCTCAACTGATGACACATAAAGACTAAACTGTATTAAGGTTAATGAACTTCAGGATGATGATTTATACTAAAGAGAACGTAACACTTTATGGCAGCTGAGACAACGTTCACTCCTTTTCATTACTTTCCTGAGGACAACCTGCATTAAAAAAAAAAATAGTCTGACACAAAGAGCTGTTGACAAGCATACAAAATGGAGCATAAATACTACCTACTATCCATAGCTACACCCAGGAGACCTTCGTGTTTGAATATTCCCTGCTCTTTATTCACTGTAATAAGCGAAATGTGCTCTCTTAAGCCAAAAGTGCAACTGAACTTGTGGGAAGACACCCTTTGTGTACCCGCTGAAGCCAGAATGTCAGCTTCTTCCACAGATTAAACATGCATCATTGATGCTGCTGAACTGTCCAAAAATACTGTTAAACCTTCAGAAAAAAAAAAAAAAAAAAGCGTTTAAAATTCTCTCTATAGATGCAATATGTTCCAAGAGCTAATTAATTGCTGCTGTTACTTACTGAAGGAAAGAGCCAAGAGCCATGTGTTTGTGCTATTCATGTTTCTGATATAAGCATCTGATTTTGTTGTTGTTGATGAGAAAATGCTTAGGAAAGGGCATCAGAGCACTTTTCAGCATGGCTGACAATATGTCTCCTTATCTGTTTGCTCTTTTACCTGCTACCTGCTGAAACCCGACATACATTCTGCATGGAGCTCCGCAAGCCCTGCCTGCCTGTACGGCAAACACCCTTTCTTAAAGATTATATTTTGACTGTGCCTTCTCACACACACCCTTTTGTGTGTGTTTGAGAGGAGCATTAAACCAAATATATTTTCTGTAGGGAATATTTCTGCAAATACTGGATTGCAGACTGCTCAAAAAAAAACCCCAAACCCCACCCCACACAGATTTTACATGTGTAAGAAATAAGCGTAACCGAAACACACGCCGCCAGGCTTTCCTGTCACACGCACCGTGGTCACAGACCCCATACACCAGTTCTGATCTGCTGCCACGCTCTTCTGACATTACAACAGTCTCCTTTTTCCTGGTTAATGTTCAAGAACTGCAGCACTAATTCCTTCTGGTTGCAGTGCCAATGACTGTACTGGAACTAGTCCCTGGAATGAAGTGAATCCCATCTATTTTTTTTAAGGCATCAAAATCCTAACATTGATCTTTCAAAATATCAGCCTGGGTTTCCAGAAGATGAATAGCTATCTTCAGGCAGTCTTGGGCCAGCAGAGTCTCTCTGACCTTTGGACTTACTTTCCCCACACCAGGGACAACCAAGGGCAAACACTAAGGGCAACAGCCAATGATTCAGGATGTCCTCTAGCAGTGATCTTACACTCTGTAAACAAATGACATTATTAACATGCCCAGTAGAGGCTTGGTTTTGGCTCGTTCTCTTTCTTATTTGAATTAATTTCCAAATAAGACCATTTATGACCTTTATCTGAAGCAGCATTATGCAAGCCAAAACTTGTGCAGGCCAGTGTCTGTATTCCAGGGTAGAAGCCACCAGGAGCTAAAAGGAAGAAAGTAGGTTTCTGCTCCAGAACAAAGTGAAACCAGGAAATGCCTTTAGACAAATAAATCACAATTTCAAGTCAACTGCAATAGGGGAAAGGGGGAGTTTCCATGGCAGAGGAAGATATCCTCCATGAAGCCAGAAAAACTCTAGATCTGGCTTACCCAGAGCAGGTTTCTGCCACTGTTTTTTCTGGCGACACCGAGATGCAAATGAAACAACAGTTGTAATACAGGCTGGAAGGATTCTGAAGAGCTTACTCCAAACAGCAAATGACTGTCACAAAAGTGACTGTCAGCTTAGTCAAGACTTCAATCTTTTTTGGCTTGTTTGCATTGCTGTGATTTCTGTTTCCTCTGTACAACAGTGAATCATGATGTAGGGAGACTGGGAAAGACATTCCACACAGGACATCCAACACTGCGGTTATCCCAAACTTTTATAAAACATTGAATTTAATGATAAAAGCAAAGAAACTGCAATACCAGATGAGGGCAACAGTCCATGCAAGCTAGTCTCTTGTGGCCAGAACAAGGCTTCAAAGTGCAACTCTGCTACCTATAGTTATTGGCTATTTGTCCCTCTCAACCCCCAAACACCCAGCGACTGAAGGCTGGATGCAGTGCATTTCTAATGACCTTGCCATTGCTCTTCCTGCTGTAGCATGGACTACTGCTATAAATTTGGTTATCTCTCTCTAAAATTTGATTTGTTCTCGGTTGAACAGAAGCACAGAATTTCCCAGCTGAGTTACACATTACGGGAAAAAGTGTTCCCTTTTGGGTTTTTCAGCCTGCCATATTTCAGTTCGCTTGACTCCCCACTTCTTGTTTTGTGCTGCCTTCACATGCCTTCTTACTTGTTCCGTTCTGAGGAAAAAACATTTCATCCTTTTCCATCGGCCATTAATTATTCTCCCTACTCTAACCAGAAACTACTGTAACTCTCCAGTATCCTTACGGAGCTGGAGTGCTCTCTGTTACCTATAGCAGTGCAATCTGTGGGTCTGTGAAACTCCGATTTATGTATTTCTGTGTAACTTATTTCTTCCCTCCTGAACAGAGTATCAGTTAGTCATACTCAGCATTACACAGTTCCTTTTCTCATCCCAATATTTAGATGCTCAACTAGATTCTAACTGAAAAGACACGGTTTTCATGGGAAAAATCCTCTTCACTGTCTAAAAGGCCTCGGTGGTAGATATTGCTCAGACACCTTGTCAACTAGCCCTCTTCAAACAGAAATACTACAATATTTCAAAAGCATTTATGGATGTCTGTGCTTCCAAATGCTGTTGAGCACGTCCATAGGTATTTTATTGGAACAGACACAGGATCTAGCAGGACCAAGCCCTGAGCGGACAGAGAAGAAATAGAAGCCCACAGAAGGAATTGCAGAATAATTACAAAACTTCAACTGAAAAATTTTTTTTTCTATGAAGACTATTTAATTCTTAAATATGAAAAAATGATTACATAGAAAATAGATATCTAGCAACAAATGATAAAAGTTAATTTTTCCCTACTTGATTCTGGCATTATCCGGTTCTTTGCTGATAGAGAGTTTTGCTCCACAGGAGAACAAAGGAATGCTTAAAAAAAAAAAATTATCAGCAGTATGTTAAGGCAGTAAAAGGAAATACTTAAATTACAGCCTGTGTGTGATACTTTCTGCCCACATGCGTCACTGAAACAAACAGCCTAACAGGGCACAGACTAACAGGACTCAAGCAATGATAGATGCTTGTACACAATGAATTGAATAGTAGGTGGAATAAAATAAATCCTTTGATGTAGGACATAAACCATGAGAGGTTTAGTTGAGAGTTAAGCAGATCTGTCCCCGTGGCTAACAACAGGACGAGCACAGCTCTGAAAGCCTCCGTTTGCAGTGTTTGGTCCATGCTATGCCCAGGGTTCTTCTCAGAGCACCTGCAGACCTTGGTCTGGCATGATGGTGCTCAGAGTTTCCTGAAAGCAGGCCAGAGGCATTCACGTGCAAACCCTGAATCAGTGAATCAGCTTTTGTAATGTTATTTTAACCAAAAGACGACGCAGGGGTGAGGTATGTGCTTGTGGGAGGGAAAGAGGGGTGGGGTGGGGGAGAAGAGAGAGAAAGAAAAAAATAACCATTTTAACTAGAATCCCTGTCTGTACCTTTTCACTTAGTGACTTAAATACACAGATGACTATAGCTGAGGGATATTAAATGTGAATCCTGCACAGTACATTTTTAGGAGATATAAAAATCCGACATACTGTAAAATTTATAGCTTCCTCTCCCTCCCCAAAAAAGGAAAAGAAAAAAATCTACTGGTAGAACATATAAATTTTGCTGAGGCTCTAAAAGGTGTCATAAAACCTCCCTGCCACAGATACAGTTGGTGTTACAGTAGGTATTTCTATAACGCAGATTGGTAATAATTTGGGTTTTGTACATTGGGTGGTAATACTGCGGTGCTTTAGGCAATATGCCTATAATGTCCAACACAACAGAATGCCTGTTGGGTCTCATTTCATGTATATAAATTATATATAATCTGAACAAACACGAATGGTGGGACCCATATATAAACAGTCTTAATATTTCAACACCTACATTTCTTTATGAACCTGGGTGGTTAGAAAGGTGGTTGCAAATGATTATTTCTTTACCAAGTTCACATGGAGTAGTTTGCTCAGTTTAATAATAGTCTATCTTGTTCAGGCTGAACAAACTGGTCCCTGTGGGGGGAAAAAAAAGCAGGGGGGGTGGGGTGGGGGGGAGTAATAAATCAATAGCCCAGATGTAATCTTAGGTGTCTAGAATGCAGAGAGGGATTTTGGAGCATAATGGCACTGGTTGTCTATTGTCATTCAGACATGAGCTGCATCAGAAAAGGGCTTGTGGGAACCTGATAAGAGTTGGTCAAAAGTGGGCCATAAATCAAATGCAGGCAGTATTCTGCTGATTTCACACACACGCTCACTGGGAAAAAAAAAAAAGAAAAAAAAAAAGAAAAAATGATAGAAAAGAAAAGGTGATAGATCTGCAATTTACTGCTTATCACATCTGCTAGAAGTTTCATAATACAAAAGCCTGACCTTCAATGAATAAACACCCTAGTTGACTACCTGTTTCTGCCTAGAAAATATGGCACTCAAGTCTCCTAGAGCTCAGAAATGCAGCTACGAAAATGATGTGACATCTTCAGGTTTAACAAGCTTCTTTTTGTTGCTAGCAGTTGAGTAGCTGTCACTTTAGTTACTAGTAGCCACTTTAACTTCAGATGCACAGTGTTTATTGAAAGGAACTCGATACTTATTCAAAGACACTAATAGCCTATGGGGAAAAAATAGTTCATAGCACAAGGATTATGGAAAGAGCAATGTGCACAGCTCTTTTACTTACACTTACGCTGTTCTGCCTAAAGAGAACATAAAAACTAGCAGTAACAATACATTGATTAGAGAGAGGTGTCCATGCTGCAATACATGTACCTCCGCTGGGATTCAAGCCACATCAACATCCACAGGTGGGTGACTACTGCTACTCATTTAGTTCAGCCCTTTGTAAGGGTCATTTGTCAATTTTAACCTCGATTTGGACTCATATTTCAAAGCTCTGGCAATAGCCATTTCTTTAAATGTTGCATACACATTATTTCAAGACCAAACACTTTAAAGTGTTTTTCCAATTTTCACATAGATTGCTAGATCAATGCAATTTTTATCAGATGTTTAATCTGTTTTCAGTTATATCTACTTAAGGACTTACTGCAGATAATACCTATCGCTCAAGTTAAGGTCCTGTATTTTGAACAAATTGTGAGGGACTGAATTACTGTATTACAGAAAAGATCCTAATAATGTGAGTTGGCAAGCTATCCCTTAGCAACTCCACAAGCCTCACAAATGTTAGCCCATAAGACAAACCCATTCTCCATCCTAGTATCATACAAAGGCAAAACGAGTATGAGATTAAAACAAAGCTCCAAAATTAACAGAAACCTTTCCCAAGGTGCTCACACCTCATCTTGCCTGCACTGGTCTGTCAGATTCCCAGTCCCTTAGAGTAAAGGCTGTCTTGGCTTGAGACACTTTCTGCAGCGCAGGGTCAATCACTGCTTGAGAATAATGAACTGAACATTAACAAAATGGTGCAAAGTAGTTTGAAATGTTTATTGCCCAGATTTTGTTATGGCCACTTTATTGTTCTCTGGAAGAAATCTGCCCTTGCAGGTTCAGGGTCCAACCAGTCAGCGTACAGGTAAACACACAAAGATGGAAACAGTGGGACATCTGGTAGATCATTCATGTGGGGACCCTTTGCAAGTCAAACTACTGATACTATATAACCAGTACAGGCTGTGCGCAAGACAGTCCCAGCACAGTAATTCTTCCCTCAGCGGAAGGGACTTGACTTCCCTCGGATACCCGACAGAAACAAGCTTTACTTTCCCTTGCTCGGCTGCAGTGACTTTGGTGTATTATCATGTCTAACAGCAGCTGCTAGCGAGAAGACAAGAAGGGTGCCAGCCTACTTAGAAACCATTCCTTAAAACCTGGAAGTAGAATTAATGAAAACATCTCAGATTTTGATCCTAGTGCAAGTTCTCTGCATGCTTGCTGGTCTACTTGCCACTGCTGTGCAGGCTTCTCTGTCGGAGAGGACAACGGTTATCAATCACGTCAGAGTACTTTAACAAGGCAAGCAAGCTACAAACACCTCGCAGAATTTATGTCACTGGGGAAGAGTCATTAATTTGGATTTCCAGCTTCCTGCTCAGGCAAAATTAAAAAACAAAATATTGAATATAGAGTCGTTTGATTTAACGCATACAAATAGGTAATTGAGTATATATCTGCTGACCTTCCCTAAGAGGAAGGGCATAAATATTCTGGCTTGGTTTTACAAACCAAACAAACTCTTATAATAAGAAAAAGGCAATTTAATTATTTTATATATATATTTGTTCACCTTGGTTTGCTAGGAGAGAGATTGATTCCTTTGTTAAAAATTATGTTTGGAACGGGGAAAGGACTTTAATTTGTATAAAGTGCATTCCGGGAATTAACATTCTCCCTGTTTGAAGGAGAAAAACTGTTCCATTGGATTTCATTGGTACTAAAAGAAAAAGGTTGTAGGGTTATTTTGGTTTGGGTTTGGGGCGTGCATGGAGGGGGGGGGGGGGGTGATGGGGTGTTAATCAAGGTTGCGGGGTGGGGGAGGGGGAGTTAGATTTTGCAATGCCTTACCATGCATGTATGTACCCTTGTTTGTGTTCTCTGTGTACGTGGATGCACACGAACAGGTCTACAGCTTTATTCTGATAGTCTAGTGGTAGCAATAGCAAGACTTTGCTAGTATCACTCTAACACTCCTAATTGCACATTAAAATTAGCAAATCAAGTCATTCTGTTCCATGCACAGACTGTAAATTCCTACCCTTCCCAAATACAAAATACCTACTTCCAAACCTCTTAAGTCCTATATTAGTCCAAACACAGACATACCCCAGCAGCTTCCTCTCCTGTCTTCTGACATCCCCACCCCTTCTCCCTCTCATCGAGGTGTAGTATCTCAGCTGAATAATCTCAGGCCAACTCCCCAGGCTATTCGTTTGTCCTTCTGAACCAGCTTGAGCAAGGTTTGGTCCAGCTTTCTTCTTCTTTCTTCTACAAATCCTGCCTTCAGAAAGTTACCCTGAGAAATGCAGGGCCTCCTATACAGGACTACTCAAGGACTTCACCCTTTTTCAAGCCCTAGTAAACAGAGGGACTGCCTGAAAAATACCCTTCCCAAAACAACCAGGATATGTTAATCTTGGCGATTGCCTGGCAACTTCAGCTGGGGTCCCTTTTTTGCTAGAACAAGATCTTGACTGCATTTTACTATTCAGCAGCTTGCACTGAATTAAAAGAAAATAAAAATCTACAAACCATATGGAGGAAACACGGATTAATCGGTGTAGGAAGCTCATGTTATGCGTACGTGCTTATTAGAAAAAGGCTGAATTAGAAACACTGCTTAGCTGAAACAGCTGACTCATGTTGCTACAGACTGAATCGAGTCAAAAGTACTTTGGGGCTAATGGAAGTATGTCATTCTCCTAGCCCTAAGCCAAGAAATATTTATGTATTATCACAAGCTTGTGTCCTGCACAAAACCTCAGTTGAAAGTTAATTGCTCTGAATTTCTCTGAGGCTTTGGGTTGGCCTGGCAATCCCACCTTATAGAAATTCAACAGATGTCCCTATACGGAGCTGTCTTGGCTCATGCTATGCCCTTACATCTGAGAGTCCACTCTGAGACAAAATAAGGAGAAAGAGCAATCAAGAGGTGGAATGACTGTGAAACACAGAGCAGCTCACAAAAGGGAGCTTAAAGAGAGCTCTTCCCAGGAGGAAGGAGAGGATAATTAGAGTTTAGCGAGAGTCTTTCTCTTCCCTTTCAACGCAACTCATAAGGGATATGTGTTGATTATCAAATAAAAGAGGATAATGCATTGCTGAGAGACTGTACTGTGCAAATATTCATTTGAAAATGTTTACACTACAAATTTAGCTCATTTCCTGCATATCTATGCACAGATGGTAATTTCCGCAAATTCAACCTGGTTGAGAAGAGGGGGAAAATGCTCACTGAAATGCTAGCATATTCAAAGGGATCTCTACATAGCAGCAGCCCAAATATTTTGTTTTCCGAATCCCCTTCTGTCCTTTTTCTCCAGCTTTCATTCTGTAAAATGGTAATCGCCCTTACGCACTTCAAGGTTTCATAATGGCCAAGCAAAAATACAACCAATTGCAAAATGTTTTCTAGCAAAAGATTCTAAAGAAAATTTTACAGATTAAGAAGTTATGAAAAATAGAACATTTTTGTCTTAATACTAAAACCTGCTTCTAATTATACGTTATTTCAGTTAGTTACAAATTCCAACCAAAGCCATCCAGCAGTCTCAGTTACACCTAGTATTTTTTCCCTATCTCATCTTAAGCTCCAAGTCAGTGGTGAGATGTGCATGGGAAATGTAAACTGTTGGATACGTTTCCTGGCAAAGTCAGACACATACTGTAAACAGATTACTCTTACCCAATTACTAATTTAAAACTAATTTGTTTATGTTTTAATTCTTCCATAATTTATTCTTCCTGTAGAACAAATAAGATCCGATCATGTAGTTAACAGCTACAGCCTAATATGTACACAAAAATGATGGAGAGGTCACACTTGCTCCACCAACCCCAAGTGCTATTCCCCCTTCTCCATCCAAATTACTAGATTAATAAAAATTAAAATCATTCTAACATTTAGTGTAAATAATAGAGCTATTTTATGTCCGGACAACTGCTTCCTGAGAGTGCAGGTGCAGGACATACTTTCAAGCTCTTCTTCATGACAATAAGACTTTTACAGAGGATATTGAAGGTTATTGCTACACAGAAGAAACATGACTCCAGAGGATGAGAATTCAGAGCTAACATCAGGGGAGTTGTCAACAACGTTGACAGCAAAGCTTAGTTCTGGTATATTTTAACTTTGATCATTCCAGTTTCTTCCATGTCTGTTAATAAAAAGCAAAGTATACTTGCAGAGAGCAGAGTAAAAAAGAGTATCAGCATGGTAGACAAGGTATAGTCACAGTCAGAAAAGGGCCTTTTCCCAGCATAATGAACTGTAGTTTCCACTCTGCATTCCTTAAGTATCCCATGCTCATTTCAGGTCCTCCAGTGAAAGCACATGGAAGTAAAAAATATCATTGCTGAGTCAGGACAAACAGCCTTACTACAGGACAGCATGCGTTGGAGGTCTACACCATAATACTTTGAAAGTCCTCTTGAAGACTTCAAGGAATAAAATCTGTGCAGAAAGACTTTACTTGAGCAGCAGCCCTCATTTCCACCATGTAAAACATTTCACAGCTTGTCTCATTATAGCATTTGTAAAAACACTGTCTGAGAGCAGTGGTGCATAAATGAATTATTTAAGTTTTGCAGCAAATCACCCTGATCTTGTGTGCAGCTTCTTAATGCACTCTAAGTGAGCCCTAGGAGGCAAATCATAGCAGACAAGGGGTGTAATGTAAACCAAGTTTTATTAGCCACGAAAAGCCACACTACAACATTTATTAAGTATCAAAGACAGTGCATTTAAATAAGTTTGATTTGGTAAATAATAGCCAACATTGCGTCTATCTTCCCTAGTTCCAAAGGCGCTTTTTTTTAAAAAACAAACAACATCAAAACCAAAAATAGCTGTTTATTTTCTTGTCAGTTCTGCTAATATAACGGGTCCTCTCTATTTTGCAAATAGTAATTTTCAACAAATTACCATGTGTCACAAACAGTCTGCAGCTCTCTAGCCTTAATACTTTGCAGAAAAGTAAAAGTGCATTAGTATGTTATCATCCACCCCTTATCAGCACAAGCTCCGTGGTCCTTGCTGCCCTTAGCAGCCTGAGAAACACATACCACCCACAGCTCCCTGCCTTGCCCTCAATAAACAGGCCCCAACACCCTCCTAATATTTTCCTATTTTAGGCAGCTGCCTCTTGTACTGCTAACACGGAGCAGACCTTCAAAACCAAAACTATTTCTGCCAGAGCTCCGTTTTCAATATGGTATGAAATTTAAAAGGCAGCTTAGCAAAGACTTCTTCTATACCTCTGCCCTTTTCTTACCTCATTAATTGAATCTCAAGAAAAACCTAAGCACTGCCTCACATACCATACGTTTACGACACAAATCATCTTTTATCTTTGACCAAGGAGATGAGCCCAAGTCCAGACAGACAATAACAATAAAAAGAAATTAAATATACCAAAGTACTCAATGGGCAGACACTCACTGATAAATATTTAATGCTCTGATAGCGCAATTTGGGTATTTGTAAAATGCAGCTGGTTTTCCTTTATGCGAGCATCTCCCTTGCTCTCTCCAGCTTTGGTCTGCTATAAAAAAAAAAAGTAAATTGATAACTTCTCCATGTGCCCTGAATGCTGAACAAAGAGGTAGTGCTTAAAAGTACCCCTCCAAAGCCACTTAGGCTTGTAGCAACGAAGCCCAGTTGGTGCATCAGGAGTGCATCACGACTCCATTGTGTGGGATATGATGGTGGTATAAAAAACAAGCCACCCAAACAAGCAAAGATTTGTCTCTGCCACTCTGAAAAGTTATAGAAGCTTACTACTATTACTCATTCTTCAGACTACTGAATCCCTGTTCTCCATCTCAGAAATCACTTGTTTTCTTTTATTTTCTTTTGTAATGCTGAGAAAGCAGACAGCTAAAGATCTGGTGCCTGAGGAATGAAGGAAAAACTAGCAGTTTTAGGCACAGAGCCCCAGTTAGCTCAGAGTCATGTGGTCACTCTCTCTGAATCTTCTAGATAGTGGGACACGAAGCCTCCTCTGGGTGTGCAGAAATGTGTTTGTGCAAATAAAAGGCTTTTCTCTCTCATGGGTTTAGTTGAGCATCTCTCACTGAGTAAGAGCTCCAGAGATGACTAATATTTGCCATCCCACCTCTTTCTGCTCTTACCAGAGTTTAGCAGCAGAAACAACCATGCTGGTTCTCTGAAAAAAAGTGCCAGAATTTAGCCTGAAATTCTACAACTTTTTTTTTCTTTTTCCTTCCTTTTCCTTCTCTTACTAGAAGAATCCATTACATTACTCTCCTTTTTTTTGTGAAGGCCTTTCTATGAGCAGCTGCATAAACAAGATAATCAGATTGACACTTGTAAACCAAAGAAAGCAATCATCTCTTTTGTAACTGGAAACTTTCTACCCTTTTTCTCCTTAGGTATTTACATTTTCCAAAGCAAAAGAGAAAAATGCTTTATACTTTTTATTGCCTTGCTTTTTTTTTACCTTGCTTTTTTTTTTTTTTTTTTAAAAAAAAAAAAAGACCCAGTTGTGAAATAAAGTAACTCTTTTTGCAGAAAATATCAACTATTTCTGCGTGACTTTGGATTTATTGTATCTGGAATGGGGGATGATAGACAAAGATTTAATAAAATTACGCAGCACTCAGTAAAAGTAGCAAAGTAGGCCTTCTCTGCAGCAGGATGCAACAGATGTTTCAGAGGAATGAGCAAGTTTCACTTACAGTCCAGATGTGTAATATATACAGAGAGAGAAATGGGAACCCGAAGGAAAATGATGCCACTTATAGCCGTCCATGAAGAGATTATTTTCCTACAGAAAGGAGCAATCAAACAGTTGTCCAACTACTTAAAACAAGAGATGTTCATCTTTCAGCCATCCACATTTGAAGAGGTGCTGCTGAAACTGGCCTGGGAATCCAACAGCTTTACAGGGCATATTGGCCAGAGCGGAATTTGCTTTCCACTATAAAACAAGCTATTGCTTTCCATACCTCAGCACCACCAGAAAAACTAAACTGAACCAACCACACCACTGCTGATGCATGGACACAACATATAATTACAGAATATGCCATTTTTCCCACCTGGGTTTTCCACTCCTTTGCACTTACATTCTTACTCCCTATATCAAGAACTCTTCCTATCAAATACAAGCGACACGATATTTAATGCTGAAATATTAAATATTTCAAAGTTCAGAAGAAAGGTTCATTACCAAAGTATAAACAAGGATATGATAAAACAGTCATCATAAAATATGGTAATAATCCCTTCAATGGCATATCTTGCTGTTGTAATTAACTAGTAATACATTCCTTCCATGTTTCTTAGAGAGTTTTACTGCCTTAACAAATAACTGGAGCTCTTTAGCAGAATCAGCATAACTCTATCATCATCTTCCTTTTCTGTCTAGTATGACCAAGATTCATATCTACATAGAAGTATTTTTAGTTCCTATCTTACATATCCATCATGCTTTGATCAGTTATCAGGAGACTATCCAAATTACACCACCATGTTCAAGACTTAACTGCTGTGTCATTTATTGTGTCTGTTTCCTGATAGACAGTCTTGGTAGTGCATTAAGTCAATAGATATATTTAAGTTTGATAGTTAAGTCTGTGTTATATCTTCTCAGCAACTATTAGACTGCACCAAAGCTATGTTTTATACACAATTTTACAAGCCTCTCCCTTTCTCCACTGTTGTTGTTTGTAGAAAATCTGATAACTGGTATTGATTGACAGTTTTTCTAAGTGAGCATGAGTAATCACATCAGATTGAGTTACACTTTCTAAATGTTCCTAAAAATATCCTATTATCCTGATTATTGATCAAGGGAACGTGTTTGGTTTATAAATTTAAGTTTCTGTAACAGACTGTTTCAGGAAGGCCCACCATCAGCAACTTCACAGCCCCTGGTCAAAGATGTCTTGAATATTCATATTTTGTTTTTTCCCCTGAAAGAATATACATGTTACTTAACTCTTTAGGCAAATTTCATTTCTTTAAGTGCAAGTCAGTTTGCAGTGAAATTCTTGTTGGGGAGAAAAAGAAAGAAAAGTAAGGTCTGGAAAGCTAACCTGCTCCAAGTCATGTTCCTAGTGATTTTAACAGCCTTGGTTTTCCAGCACTCAGCTGAAAGATATCTCAGAAGGCCAGTAAGCAGTCACTCCAGTAAGCTTTTGAAAACCAGCTCCTTTAAGATGTTTTCTGCTAAACTCCTAAAACTCAGAGCAGCAAAATTAACTAGTCGCAAGTGAAAATTACAGGGGGACATCCTGCAAACTTGTTTAATTTTACCACAAATAATGCAGGGTAAGTGTTGGTCAGATCTGGACTTAGCCTCAAAACTGACTGCATTTTATAAATACCCAAGCCTCAAAATACATAACTATGGGGATGTTGGCCTTGCATAGGACTTAATAGTGAAGAACTTAATCTCTTCAAGTTATCCCAAATGAAATCAGTTTGACCCTGTACATATGCAGTGATCCTTTTTGGTGCAGTCTTACACTCACACCAAAGTTGGAATTCTAGCTGTCTGCTGTTTCTGGAAGCACAGGAAATACACACAGCACCTATAAAGCAGATAAATTGACATTTTCCATTTTAAAACACTGCTTTCAGACAATTACAATCACTTGGAAGGAAATTCTTCAAAGTGGGTTTTTTGTTTTAAACTCAGATTTGGAGGAGCTGGAGTTTTGATTTGGGGGTTTATCAGTTTTATTTGTATTCAGAAAAATATTGAGGTGGAAGCTGGAAAGTATGTCAACTGGCTGGATCACCACATCAAGTAAAAATTCATGAGAACTGGGGCTACAGACATCTCAAAATAAATGCACCGCTCTCCACATTACTTTGCTTTTCTCATGCTTAAAAATATTCTTCCAACCACTTAACTGTTTCATGCTTTGAAATAAAAGCTTAAAATTTGTCAGCAGCTGCTCTGGCATCAGATAAATGCCTTTTGGTACTTCATAAAAAGTTACCTAAAGTTGGTCAACTTATAAGCCTTTAGGGAAAAATAATAAAATCAGTTCACACCTAATCAGAAAATATTTCTTTGACTTCAGCAGCTAAATTCTCTCCTGCCTGCATCTCCAGTGGGTCGGCTTCTGTCTGAAGCTGCAGAGACAAAGCAGGGCTTTCCTTAAAATTTCTTCTTCAGGTGCCAGGCAGGAAAGTGAGAAAAGGAAAACGTCTCCTGCAATCTCGAGGGTCTCCTCCTCACCATTACCATCGTACCAGCTACATACACTTCAACTTCTTTGCCAGTGAACAAGAGTTCCATAAATAACAGTCACTTTCTCTACATAATCCTGATTTATTCCCAGAGAGTCTATGTTGTACCCTGAATCCAGCCAGTATGAAAGAAATATTATGACTCTAAGAGAGGATCACAGAGCAGTCATGCTAGAGAGGCTAAATTAACTTCGCCATATTGGCAAAGGTACCGCATTCGATAAAATTTTTGGCATCTAGCTTTAGAAATATTTTAAGACAGTGTAAAATGGCTATGTAACTGTGTAATTGCACATCTTTAAGAATATTCAGACAATAATTTAGACAGCATAATCTTTTTTTTTTTTTTTTTTAAAATCATAGCCCTGTATTCAACTTTTCATTTCAAAAGTTCTCACTAACTAAGCTCTGTTCTTATTTCAGCTTTTAAAATCTCAACTGACTTTGGGGGAACAGGAGTTATGTCAATGATGCATATTCTGAAAATCCCACTGGCAATACAATGAAGGGCTGCAGTGCTAGAAATATTACAAATGGAATATTTTACTAACGTTGGTAGTGCCAATACAATCTGCTTCAGCTTATATTGCCATGCCATAAATATACTGTGGAATAACAAAAACTGCCCAGTATAGGAAAATGCTATTAAACAAGCTATTTTTGTCACTCAGTTCTCCCAAAGTAAACAAGAGGATGCTCAGCCCAGCTTAGAGCTTCGTGAATCACTGTGTTAATTTAAAGAAAAAAATCTGTGAAAAACTGGTGATATTTCTGAATGCATAAGTCCTCAAATTAATTTTTTTAAATCATTATCTTCATTAAAATTAACATATTTAAAAATATTTTAAGCAAATTTAATATTGAATACTAAAATGCCAACATTTTATTATATTTCATTTAGAAAAAGCTATTATTAACATAAGGATACAGTTTCAAAAGTCCGAAGATAGACTAATAAGGCCATACATCTCCAGTTTATACCCATGAATGTCTGAAAAACTGTATAAACAAAAACTTTTCAAAATAGATGCAACACAGTTTATCTATCAATAGTTGGATGGATTAACACAGATCAGAAAGTGTTATAAATCCTTGCAGGCTTATTCACGTTCCTAGAAACTTAATAGACAAGGCTCTAGTTCTTCTGCAAAGCAAAAAAAAAGAAATATTTCTATTTTTAAAAAAATCTTGTCAATGAGTTCACCACATCTGAGAAAAATCTCATCTAATGATGCCAAGTCCTTTTACAGAAACAGTATTTGGAGGTATTAGTAAGTATTTCAGGAAAGAATTTCATGAATGGCCTTCATAAAAACGAAAGAGAACAACACACTTCCCCAATTATACAACTTTGACTGTTCTCATTCTCTGTCCTTTAAGTGGTGAGGTTTTTTCCTCCCTTTTTTATAAAGGTAATATTTCAAAGAATAATTGGGTTAAGTATTGGGCTGTTTTACCTCCTACTTTTAGAATACTGCACAATGACTTGTCTACAAGTGCACTCATCCACAGGTTTAAGTTTTACTGGAAAGTCAGCTCGATGTGTAAAACCTGCTGTCCCCATTCCCTCCCCTGTGTGCTCCCTGACCTTTCTGAGCCACACTGAAAATACAAGGATAACTGACCACTGCTGATGATTTAGAATTTTTTAAGCCTACAAGAAGAGGATGTGTGGGAAGGCTGGAGTTAAGTTTTTTGAGTTTGGTTTGTTTTATTACATTTCTGTGAAGTTTAGTTCATTAATATGATTCTTTCTATAAAAGTTTCTCAAGTCACTTGTTCACAGTGCTGTCTGCAGGAAAGGAGAGGGGGAGAGAAGATCCAAAATGAAAATGCTTAAGAACTAGTACAAAAAATTATTGTCAAATAGACTTGAAAAAATGCTCTTATCAATTTTCATAAGGGTTTCAGTGTAACTTTTTATATATCTAACAATATTACTCAGAGAGAAAGGTGATCTTTTTTCACATGTATTTTTTCTAGTAATACATTCTTAGGCAATAATGATTAAACCTGCTATTGTTGCTCTAAGTATTTTGACACCTCTATATTCCACATGCTAATTGTGACTGAATTACAGGTGCAAAACCAAAAAAATTATGAATCACTTTTTTGGTGTGGCTTCACCTGGAATGAAGACAAAGCAAGAAGCAAGTGTGACCTCATGACTTCCTGATGTTGGGAAGTGCTAGCCAGCCTCAACTGTCAGCCACACCTATGTCAACTAATGCAATTCAAATTAAGCAAACTGAGTTATTCCAGATTTACATTACTATAACTAAAAGGAGAAGTCAGCCTTTCAATTACTTTTACAGGCTTCATTGAAACGTGGATTTGTCATGTTTACAGGAATCTGTTGTTTTCACAGCTAAATAAGAATAATGAGGAACAAAAGGTATATTATGGAGTACTCACAGTCATATTTATGCTTCAAATATGTAGAGGTTGTCTTTTTTTTCCTTTTTAATCCTTAACCTCATACTACATACAGAAGTAAAACAACGCAAGCCCCATTAGACTCATGGTATTCAAGTTCTGGGCCAGCAGGAAACCAGTGAAAAGTCCAACTATGCCTTGAAAAATCCCCTAAAATTATCCAAGATGTGAAATCCACAAGACATAGGACACAGATGCATGCCGTCAATTTAAATGACTCTCAGGAAGACAATGCTGAGTTCCTGGGCATATAAATATATTTTCATTAGTTAGATTGCAAAAGATCAAGGTTGATAAAAGCGATCTCATTTTCTCCTTAAAGAAACTTCAAGTTTCTTCAAGAAAAATGAACTTCAGATTTTAACATTCACTGGAAAGCAGACTTCTAAGGTCTGAGGGACAGATCAGAATGAGTAATTTACTGTCACACACTACAAGTCTGTAACCTCTGTGACTCTTTAAAAGAAAAGGAAGAAAGCCAATTTTTCCCAAGAGTGCTATCTCCTCAAATTATGCTTCTGGTAGCCCCTGCTTGTAATTAGACTGGAACCCAGGTAAGAAGTGACATGCAAAAGTGACAAAGCACAAATGAAAACACTCACACACAATCTTTTAGAAGAAAAGTTTCTCAAAGGAATTTTTCCCTAGAGATTAGATTCAACCCTTGGAGAAGATTTAGCCTGTACCTTAACCAGAAGTATTTTCAACCTTCATTTGCCTTGCTCGCCATTTGGGAGATAAGGATCTATCCTTACAAGAAGAAACAGACTATGAGACAGGTCGTGCTTGTAATTAGCTTGCTAAGAATAAATCTTGGCTTGTCGAGAAGACCCACACAATATACCAAAGTTCTTCGGATGGAGTTGAATTCCATCCCCAGCAAGTTTACTCCCTGTATTGAGTCCTGCAGCCATATCAAATACAATTAGCTTCACCGTAACTCAGTGGAACTCGTTACGACCCGAAATCACTGAGGCCAAGGTCTTGGCTGGAATCAAAGAATAACAGGGGATTTATATGGTTATGGAGACCACCTATAATTACATTAGACAGGATTAAAAAACCCATACATGTTTTAAAGAACATAAATCTCCAGGTTTTAAGGCATAAGCCAACTTTTCTCTGAGAAGTTGGGAAGAAAGTTTCATTCTAAGTAGGTTATTCCGCAATGGTGGTGGGGAGAAAGGATCTTCCCCATCTCCCTGTGGAAAAGTGCCTCATCTAACCAGCTGTAATCTTACAGACCACCTCTGCAGGCTCTAAAGAGAAATGGACATCTCCAAACAGCAATACATTCCCCATACTAGGCTGAGTTGCCCAGCAGAGATACTTCTTTCTCTTACTATACAGGATGGACTCTAGACAGTGGGGTTTTACCTCACCTAGAAGCAGGCAAGCTAAATCCCACCACTGTGTACTTTTTGCCTTCCCAAGCCTGAAGCATCTGATGCTTAACACCGCTGCCCCGACCACTGTACTTAACACATTAGGGTAATTTCTCTCTTATCTCAAGCAGACCTACACAACTTCAGGGGTTCAAACAGCTCTCTTTTTAGACAAGTAGTAAAAATAAATGATCACAGCAATAATTTGGATCAGCGTTAACATTGCAAACATGTAAAAGTTATCCTCTTAGTTTGAAGCTGAATCTAGACAAATTAAAAACCAAACAAGACATTCATTTTAAATGACCAGGATAAATAAAAACTTTTGAAAGGTGTAGCAGATCCTTAAAAATTGCATTCCCATTGGTGCTAGCTGCCGTTCTGAAGACTGAAACTCCAGCTCAGTGCAAGCTGTTGGTCATGTCAAATTATTGGCTGAGACTCTACCCTGTGTTAGGCAGTAGGGCAGACTAGACGATGATAACAGTACCTTCAGGCTTCACAATCTCCAAGCTACCAGTTCTCCAAATGCATGAAGAGGTCAAAATTCTTAATTGCTATATCTGCTTCTTGTTCCCTCTTACAGAATTTCACCCTGGAAGGATATAAGTATGAGCAGAAGATGGGGCAAAAGGGAAAGGAGAAAGAAGGTAAGAAAAGGGGGCTACATACTGTGTTGACCCTTTGGTGTGCTATGCAACGGGTAGATGCACACTCACAGAGAACTGCAGGGATGCCAAAAGGAAGGAGAGACTCCACAGGGTCTCTCGGGTGAATCCATGCCTGAGTTTCACCACAGCAACTGTAGGGAGAGCATGGCCTAATTCTTTCCACAGTCAATATGTGCGCAGGTGTGCTAAAGCGAGAGATTTCTGCTGCACGACACCAGTGACACGACCATAAAGAAAAAAAAAGGAGAGGAAAAATCAATAATAGCTGGACATTCATTTAAACAAATGCATCATCCCATAAACAGTGCAGCAGCTTTCAAATGTAAACAAAAAAAGGTGAACTTTGTTCACATTATGTCTCCAGCTGTTTTGTGTTTCAAGACTGTGCGCCACAGCTGGGCTGATGAGCTCTGAATCCTGGGAAAAGGGGAAATATTTAACCTAACTTAAACAGAAAGAAGCAAGCCTCAATGGTGAGAGATAACAGGTGGGAGTCGTGCTCTGCTGCTGTGCCTGGAGGGTAAAATCTGGCATGCAGAGGTAGCTTCAGAACAAAAGTCGTCACAGCTGCTGTTTGCTGTTCTCCTCAAGTCCTTCCCTATTTATTCAGCATCACTGACAGCACCCTAGCAACATTAGTTTAAGTCACCGTCAATTGTTATAAAATTAGCTCATGGTCCTGAAGCCAGGGCAAGAAGTGGGCGACATTATCTGCACGTCTGTGCTTCTGTATGTCTGAGTAGAGAATACACGGTTAATATGTGAGTGTAAGCTTCCCCCTCCCCTCACCCCTCCCCGGCCCTGCTAAAATATTGGGATAGCAGCAGTGAAAGATGGGTTAGGTTTTTCCAATCCAGAAACCTAAAAACCACTCCCAGAATGAAAAAAGAAGCTTAAGAGCAATCCCCATCCATATTTGCAGGACAATAGGGCTAACATGAATCATCTTCGTTTATCTTAGCACAGGGGAAAATCTGATGTAGACCCTCTGCCTCTTAGTTCTGTTGCTGCTTTCTCTCTCTCTCTAGCTTTCTTTAATGTCAGGCTTTTAAGACTGCAGTGGTCCTCTGGGTCTTGAGCCTCTTTCCTAGGCACTAAAGTCAAATCCAACATCAGCAGACGCACAATGTATGTTAAAGTTTGGCACTCAGGCCCTCCCTCGTACAGGTACAGCACACCCCACCTCCTGTATCATCAGCACGCTATACATAACAGGCAAAGCCTTAATCCACCACAATTCTAGGATGTTTGTGGTTATGAATTTGCAACTACCAACTGAAATATGACAACTACCCAAAAAGAAAAATATCTTTACACCAGCACACAGTTTAAACTAGCACTGAACCTGTTACCATGTGCCCTTCCTTTTCTAATTTTCATCATTGCTAAGAAAACCCTAATAAATTTCAGACACATTCTTTTGACTGAGAAAGAAAATGCAATAGTCCAAATGCAGCTTCCTTCCAAGCCACTGGCAAGAATCCAAGCAGTTTAAAAAAATGTGGGCAACAATGTGTGGGCTCTTTTTAGTATGCAACATTCAGCAGGATTTATCTCTTTTCCTGGGGTCCTCTCACGACCACCAATATGGATGCAGATGCCAGCTATTTAGACACAAAGAGAGATGAACAAGTAAGAAAATTAGTAAGACGGGAGCTTGAGTGGCATATTAGAATTGCCTAGTATGTCGCTTCCATTGCACAGCAGATTCAAAAGACATCAGTATATGTACAAATCACATCCTAAGGAGAGGCCTTTCAAAAGCAGATCTGCAGGGGTACTTCTGTACCCCTGGCACTATTAGAAACTGCATAAGAGAATGAAGTTACAGCCTGGACCAGAATTTAGCACAAAATTCCTCATATGTTCACCCTTACAAGGGCCACAAGCAGCAGCCAGCTACGCAGGTACTTTCCAGCAGAAAGGACCAGATTTTTAATACAAGCGTTAAGAAAGCAAGGCACAAAAACACCTTCAAAAACTTGTCCCAGTACCTTTCAGTTCACCCAGACCAGTCACTGCAAAGGAGGGCCCGCTCATTCCCAAATGTTCCTGAGCATAAATAATGGGAATCTGACTGCCCCTTTTTCTCTGCATGCAGGAGAGCAGCCAGGATCTTGCACACAGCCATTACTCCTGCAGTCATATGGGAAAAGAGCAGTGCCTGCGGAACGCGGGCACTCCTTAATCTGCTTCATAAAGGTCTTCCCCTCAGAAATGTTGCTCAAGCTGCTGCTGAAAATCCCAGCTGGGATACGAGCTTTACTGGACAAGATATTCATTGTTCAATTTATGGCTTGACTGTACTTGTAGAAATGTATTTCACTTCAGCATCAGATGAGCTGGATGAAGGGAAGCAAGGGAGGAGTTCATCAGAGGGTTGGTTTCTTTATTTGATTTGTTTTCTGAATCACTGAAATGAAGATGTTTTTCTAGCTCAGTGATGGGTAAACATCTTCGCTTTTCCCTGCATGTCATTTTTTCACTGGTAGGATTTACAAATTTCAACAGTTGCATTTCTGAAGGAGATACAGGCACACACAGGCACAGAGACAAGAAAAAGGGAGGAAAGTTTTCTACCTGCCAGGAGCCAAAACCTGTTCAGAGTTGCATCATGTAAGTCTGCAGTAACCCAAACATCATTAATTGGGGCACGCCAGTGAAAACAAACACAGAATTCAATTTCATTCAGAGAAATAAAGCAAATAATAAGAATCCATAGCCTGAAATTCCAGGAGCAGAAGAAAACCTATGGTTATGTTCACTGTAACAGATCTCTGTGACAGAGCTGTTTTGTAGGAGAGACGTATTGCAAGCACCAACTGATAATGCAGGACAACACAGCAGTTTGATCAGCATGTGTTTTATTTCACTGCTGAGTACCGGGACTGTCATGAAACCAGGAGTGGGAGGCTCTGCCTGGATGATGGACGTCTCTAACGAGGCTTGGTCACTCTGTGTGAAATAGTCAACCTTGTCAACCTACAACATGCTGCCAGCGCACAATCTCATGTGTTATCATTCAGCTTATAATGCAGCTACACTTCCATACATGTGCTTGTGAGCATATTTTAAAACCAAAACAGGATTTACCATAGAGATGTAAAGAAGTTACCATAAAGGAGTTACTTTTGAGGCTTTCCTAAAGCATGTTCAAAGTAACCAGTCCCCCATATAACGTGAAATCAAAGAGTGAAAACCTGCCAGAAAGGATATTAAGACTCTCTTGATTGTGAAGGCTCATAAAATAAATGTGTTGGTTGTTATGGATTAAAGTGTGTACCAAAAAGATGAAGGAACACCTAGCATCTGGAGTCTATATGGTAGTCTCTAAAATTTCTAATAGATCTGCGTCAAAAAAAGATATACTGAGATTAATGGGCTAAAATGAAAACACATCCCTTCAAGATGAACAGAAAAACAGCCAGAAGTAACACAATCCCCAGGATTTATGAACTTCCAAAACTCAGAAGGCTGTCATTCCTCTGTGCATTTCATCAATTTCTGATCTTAAGATTTATCTAAAGGTGAACAATACTTTAACTTCCCTTTCACTGCAAATTCTGGATTACGGGAAATTAACAAAAATCAATGCAGTGTTTGCTTTCCTCGGCACTCATGACCTCTGCAAGAACTAGCTATATCCGTGTTTAAAGGCGAAATCTCTATGCTCTCCCTAGATAATTTAGGAAGGGACCAGCATTAGTAGTTCAGGAGGTGAATCTTTCCAAATTGATCTAAAACCTCCTTAAAGATTTCACTATACGTTTTAAAAGCACCAAGGTATTAGCAGAAATTAGCTCCTGTGACAAAACTTGCAAATGGCTCCCCATGTTCCTATCGCTTCTGAGGTAAGATATTCTCTGTTTCATGTTTGGCAGCATCACCAAACACAGTTTCATAGCTGTTGTCCATCAACAATAAATAAATACCAGTAAATAAATTCTCTGCTTATCCAGTTATTTCACTTTATCAGTACTGGGGCCTGATTGTCTTTTGCTCTTCAACCTGCTTGTACAGCTCTGATAGGATAGCAGGACCTGTAAGGGAGGCATAAAAATCCTTGAGGGCCAAATTTACATACCTTGGACCACATCTGTGCAAAAGGGCCTTTTTAATATAAGCCAGAGTCAGTGTCTCCATGTTTCTTTGACGTGGATTTTCCCATATAAATGCAAGGCAATTGTATGACGATTGCTGTCAGTAGCCAGTGAGCAATCTCTGTTAAAATAGATTGCCAGATTTGGGCATCATTCTTCCAAATTTCTACAGAGAGGCCCAGAAAACATTCACAGCCTCCTCCTCCTTGCTGCTCAATAGGTGTAGGAGTCTTCTCCCACGCTTAGTGCTACCCCAAGAAACACCTACCAAGGACTAGAGCTGAAGAACCACCAGCAAACTAAATAAAGCTCTCCCAACCTAGAAGTAAACCTGTCCTGCCCAGAAAACTTCCACATACCAAAGACAAGGACAGCAGCCTCCCAGAAGGACACCAGGGGAAAAGCACCTTCCCTGGAACACAGGGAGGCACCAGGGAACAGATGGGCAGTGTTTAGGTACACCTGATTCCTGAGGAAGCTGGTCAGAGAGGGGCTCCAAACAAGGGAGGAGGTGGGTGCAGACAACTCTGGTATATACACAGCTGTCTTCTGTTAACATCTCCACGGTTGAGCTAACCAGGGGTTTCATTAGAAGATGAACCACACCTAGCTCCTGGTGAATTCTGAATGCCAGCTCCACTTTTCATGAGGTTGCTGCTTCTTTTCCAAGCAACTTTTACTTATTACAGCCAAGGGTTTTTGACTTTCTTTCCTCAAGACTGCCCCTCACAGTAATTTCTTTAAACACTGGGAAGGAACTCTGATTGTACATGTTCTGGACAAGAGTTGTGGCACAGCAAATTTTATTTTTATTTTTAATAACTATATATTGTAATTAATTACCAGCTTGTAATTTCTTTTTATTAGGTTTCTCTTAAAAATTCATTAGCAATCATGAAGGGTAAAAATATTTCTGTCCTTCCATCTACTATAAAGACAGTATCTGCCAGAAACTATGTAATCACTGTAGTGCTGTTTAAACCATTTACAAAATGAGTTCCTCCTACTTTCAAAATAGCTCAAAGGCAACTATGAGTGCAATTAATTGGTCCCCTATGATACTGGTACACACAGATTGATAAACTCCATGAGGATAATTTCGGCAGGAATGACTGAATGGCTCAGAATTTCAAGTACTTTACATCTCTTTAGGTTTTCTCACAAAGCTCTTTTAATTCTGAAAATCTTATTTCTTCTCTCTCACTCAGATGCTGTTTCTTCCCCTATTCTCTCTTCCTGTGACATGACTTTTGTAAAATAACTGCTTAGTTCCAAAGATGGGTCTACTCACAACACAAAACGCTAGAAACTTCCTTCTATTTCTTTTCTTTTCAAGTCCATCCCAAATGTGCCAATAAGACACAGAAACAGTACATCTGGAGGACATGCTATAAAGACAGTATCTGTTATAAAGACAATTCCATAGCAGTGCAGATTGTCCATTTAACCCCATCTTGACAACTTCACTACAGTTATTTTCCAAGTGAGGGGAGAAAAAAGTGGGGGCAAACTTTTGGCATCATAAACATATCTTCTGCTGCAGTAGCACACTCTGGTCAAAGTGTCTGCAATACTGAGGTGGATCTAGAATTTATTTAGCTAGAGGAAAAGCTGAATTTAGAACAATAGACTGCCCTCCATGTACAGCATTAATGTTAACAGTATCTTGGGGAGCTGGTACAGCTTCAAGTACTATTAAAATTCTTTTTCTCTTGGATGTGTCTTTTGTTCATCCCTTCTATTTTCACCAGGCACCTTGTTCCTAGTGAATGCCTTATGTCTCAGGGTGTATGAGTCATTAGACTTTGAGATCCTAGATTCTCAAGAGGATATGAAGCTTGATTAAACAATTCACTCCCCTCTTTTGTTAGAAAAAGATACAGCCAATTCCCTCATTATTAAAAAAAATCCACCCAAAAATAGCACTTGAAAACAAACATTTTGGAAAGTGCTGAGAAATTCTGTGATTTCTCCCTTTCTGAAAACAACTCACCATGTCTGCAGTTCCTAAAGATCAGAGGATGGACTTACATGTCTAACCAAGTCATCTACACTACTCTTAACTCAGTAACTGCCCCCTTGAAATTTCTGAAATATGGTGACATTGTTACTGAGCTTTAACAATGATAATGAAAACAAGGCTGCCATTTTGTATTTGGACTGATCAAGAAGGGGCCTGCATTATACATACAGCTGCTTATACCCGCTATAAAGGATAATTTTGCTGTATTAACTCCATAAATTTGATAGAGCCAGCAAGGCTTCCACTGCATAATAGCTTAATTTTTCATTCTAATAATAACTGCCTGCCAGTTGAAATGAATGGGAGCAAAAACAAACATTTCTGTTCCATGACATGATCCATGACAGATGTACAGTTTAGGAGGCCCTAGGGCAGGGTATTCCAAGCCTCTCCTCCCTTCACCCAACGGCGGTAAAAGCATTAACACCAAGAAAAAAGACTGAACTGTAAAGGAACTCCTAAGAAAATGACCCAGCTATCCTCTACTTAATCCACAGTTGGCAACACGCCTGATTTAAGACTATGCTAAGCATCCAGGATTTTCTAAAGTGCTTGCAGACGGTGTGTAGAGTCTAACATACGCCTGTAAACTACAGAGTATGAAACATCCCTCTCTCAATCACACACAAAGGTTTAGTGGGGCTTTTTGCTTTGACTTCTACTTACTTTATTTATGTTGAGAAAACCCCTTTCCCTTGGAATATACAGAGAGGATTAATAACTTGATTATTACCGTTTGTTATTGGTATCAGTTTCACGTAATGCAACATGAAAACATGTATCCCCTTTTAAAAAAATTTAAAAGTCCACATGCTTGAAGCTTGACAAATTTCAGTGAAAACGGGGCTGCATAGTTTAGTGCCAACAAGCTACTCAGGCTTTATGTGAGTATTGATTTATCTGCTAAATGAAAATGAATAGCCACCATATCTACTGTATTGTTTTGCTGCCTCTGCAAGACAGAGCACCTTCTTAAAGAAACCCTAAGTAGTTTTAAAAGGTAAGTTGACAATGTTATCTTTGCTATCTTTGAGTAGGAAAAATCCACTTTAAGGGCCAAGTATTTGTATTACTTTTGAACAAATGCTGTCAGGGGCAGGAGTGGGCTTTGTACACATTTAGGATAGATTTTTAGTGTTGGGTTTTTGTTTGTTTAAGTGAAAACATTAATAGTCTTTCTGAGAAAAGTGTAAAAGCAAGAATTCATGCATAAGCCAAGAAAGTATCTGATTCCTCTGTGTGTGAAGATAGGACAGCGATGAGATTCATGAGGGTGGGGGATTCCCCTCACTAAATGTTTAGCTTTCGGTGCCTGTCAATGGGTCATTTCTTTGTATTTCTTTGGACTGCAAAATTCCCTAATGACTTCCAAAAAAGTGGCCATTATAGGTCAATAATTATGGTAGTGTCTGAGAGGCTATCCAATTTGGTATAAATGGAAACCACATATTGTCAAAACCCTGGGAGCTCAACAAAAGATGGTAGGAGAACTAGAAATCACCCTATGAAAGACATACTCAGGATCAAAAACTGCACATGATGAATGAAAACAGAACGATAAACAGCAGCATGGCCTTCTGAAGCTGCCGTTTGCCAAACATAAATTGTTGCAACACAGACCAGAAAGGGTGATCCATGGCTGCCTAATGTTAATCTTCAGTTGTTACTCATCATCTGGGAGCATCTGGGTTCTTCCAAGGGATCTCAAGTCCCCATGTGCCAGCCATCTGTACCAGGTTTCCTGCTTGCATCCAAACCCAAGCAGAAGAAGAAAAGCTAACTCCTGCCTGAACATCGGAGATCTCTTCCTTGGTAGGCATGGATGAGCTCAACATGGCATATGTAGATAGGTCTTCAGCCTACAAAAACACTCCTCTTAAAGCCTTAGATTCTGGTTTGTCACAAGTACCATGGGGAACAACCTGTTCCTAACCAGGAATTGATAGATACTGCTGAACAGAGTTGAAGGTAGGTGGGCGCTGTTAAGATTTGATCAACCAGTGAAAAGCACAAAAGTGAACTGAAATTCACAAAGTGAGAAACAAAGACAGAAATCTGAGATTGCTGGTACTCTGGAAAACTAGGATAGGCTTCAGTCCTTCCTGAAAGACCCTTTTGTAGCTGGAAGTAAAAGATTATCTCCACAGAGTGTTGGAAAAGCATGGAGACAAGTTAATGTGATAAAAGCTTGGGCCTCTGACTTCCACAGTAAGAATGCAAAACATCTTCCTGATGGAAGATGCAAAACAAAGAATACGTTATATGAAGAAGGCAATCCTGCCTCCTCTTTCTGTGGTTACAAACACTCAAGTGGTTGAGTGGTTTACTACTAAAATAAGGTCATGTTAGATCACACCTTAAAGGAGCTGAGTAAGGTAACACAGAAGCGAAACGTGGCTTTGCAAATAAAAACTCTCTTTCACATCTTGTCAGCTGGCCTTGGTTAAATATATGGTTAGAAGGAAGCTTAACCCAGCCTAGCTGACACGAAGTTAAACAGGTCCACAATGACTGTTAAGTCAATTTTAGTAGTCAGTCAGTTCATCCAAATGTATCGGACTGTGTGTGAAGGTATCCTGTCTTTCTAGTGAAGACAGACACTAGGAGTTTATGCCAACTCTAAGCCACAGCAAGAAGCTCCATGGAAACACTGAGATACATGGTATGATTTGCATTTCTGAAGTGGAATTTTGACTTAATGGATCCTACTAATACCACAGTGAAATTCCCTTGATGCAACGAAAAAGACAGGATAGAGGGCAAAGAGGAAATCCCATCTTTCTGTTGCTATTGGGTTTCTGAGCAGACTATCTCAGCTCTTTTTTTTTTTTTTTTTTTTACTGTGACTAGAATCAGAGACTGTCACTGACCATGTCAAATTTGGATTAAAATAGAACCCCCAAATCAAAATCCTACTCAAAGGATGATATAGTGTTCAAAGGAAAGACATGAGTTCGAACACCTCTCTCTTAACACTTTCTTTTGATTCCTCTGAAACACACACATCTGTTTCTGCATGAAGAGTCAAGTAAAACTACTGGCCTTTCAGAAAGCCAGTCTTTGGACCGGGTTTTTTTGTTTTTCTGTTTTTTCATCCCCCTCTACCTGCACCCTTTATGTGAAGGCTTTAGGTTGTCATCTGTTCAAAAAAACCCAACTATGATACTAATATCACCCATTCCCACTGGGTATGTTTTGCAGGACCACAACTTATTCCCAACTTATTGATGGGAAAATTCCACTTTTTTTTTGTTGTTATTTCTTCAGAAGAACATGTAAAATGTTGATTGTGGAACTTTAACAGCATTAACCGCAGAATGGTCCTCATGTCTTTGTCTTGCAAAAAAGAAGCCTTTTCCTATTTTAATTTTATGCATAAGTGCATGAATGCTGAAGTAATATTCACATGCTGCCAGGCAGTTCCATATGCCAGCTTTTTTCTGTCTGCATATATACCAGTCTCAGGTAGCAAATGTTGTGAATTACACACTGACTACATTTGCATACATGTATGCACATGCATGTGTATTTCTCCCCAAGCCAATCAGTCCTCCCTGTTTGTCAGCTAGATCTGCAAAAGAAAAACCAAAATCCACAGTTGTGTAAATCTCTTTGAAAACAATAGTAGGAATAAATTAAGCATAATTGCAGGGCTTTGTCCAGATCCTGCCAGCTCTGGTGGTCCTTTATCTCACTACTACACTAATATCAAAAAAGCTGACTCCTTGATCATGTTGGTCACTCCTTCACTGCTTTATCATCCTACTCCTAACCATGCAGTGGCAGTAAATGGGGGGTGTTCTCTGGGTTCCTATTAGGAACCTCATTACTCCTCCTTTCTCTCTTTCTTGAATTAAAAATGTTTAAATTAGTTCAATATGTCTCGAACCTCTTCAGCATGCTGCTGTCCGTCTGACTCACTTCCAAATTGAAGTGCATATATAAAAAAAATTGAATCAGTTCAATGATTTTAAATCACTCTTCAATGTGCAAAGTAATTTAAAATTACTGGAGTGCTTCCAATTTTTATTAGTCCTTGAATTTGGAAGTGATCGAGGTTCTTCTGGGCATGTGCTGTGCACTGTGACTTAAAATTATTACGTCCATACTTACTTTTAAAAAAAAAAAAAAAACAAAAAACCAGATTTCACTTTATAGCAGAAACCACTGAGGGGTACCATGGAGCAATTTTAAAGAACAAAATGGGGGTTGCACAATTCCAGAAGGCATCAATCTGGAAAAACTCTTGCAGTTTTTAAGGAAATCAAGAAACACCACAAAATGTTTGAACTGTTCTGCATGCAGCTTGGACTTCCATTTTAATTGCTACAGCACTTTTGCATTTAATTACTTGCAATGTATCTAATTGCTCTAAATTTAGCACTTTCCCCCAAATCAATATGAGGACAGAATCAAAAAGGGCTGACTTTCTCCTTAAATCTTTTGGATGCTTAGTGACATGATTAATCTTTATGCACAAGACTAGTCTTATTGACCTTAATATGCCTCCTCACCTGTCTGAGTAATCTCAGTAAATGAATACTACTCCCTTACTCACATGGGTGGATTTACTGGAGTCCTACAGAAGATAAAAGGACTGCTTACAGACATAAGTATTAACAGTGCCAGTGAACTATAGGATTTGGTGCTGAGCTTATCTAATATTTGAAAAAACTAACCACACTACTGCTTCTCAACAGTCCATTCTAACACACCTGTTTCATGCCTTCGGTCTCCTTTTTCTGGAGATATAGCCATTGAAGTAATCCTTTAAGCTGAAGGTCTTCTCATTCTCCACCATCAAAATTGTAGAGTGAGGAATAAATGAGAAGAATCACGATGAGTCAATATGACCCCCATATGCCCAATAAATTTATTTGACTGCCTTGAAGGCAGTCTCTAAGGACTGGGTATTTTTATACATCTGGGAAAACCTTCCGGTTTCCTCATCTACGAAGCTTCACAGAAGCTAAATCATGGACATGTGAAATAAGACCTCAACCCCCACTCCCTTTTGCATAATGTTCACAAAAACCCCACAAACCTTCATACGTTCCCCATAAATATCACGGAGCATAAAACACAACCCAAGTTCGTGGGGAAGGCTCTGTGGGGAAGGGGACTGCAATTCCAAATAGGCCTGCTTGCTACAAAACTCATGTGCAGAGAGATGGAGCAGTTTAAGATCAATTACCTGAAACCAGGTGCTGAGCAGATGGGAAAAATGATTCATCTGGTATGCACTCTTTTCTTGCACATCTCACCTGACTTGCAACGTCTCCATGGCAGCTGCTGCGCTGTGCACAAAAAACTAACAAGCCGCTGGATTTGGCACCTCGGTCTCCCGTGTCGCCCCACTACCCCACTGCCATTACAGAGTGAAGAGGAACGACCCCTCAGCCTCTCCGCTCCTCTCGCTGTAACTATACACTTTGAAAAAGCAGTTCAGTATCAACGGGGACAGAAAAAGGCAGTGGCTATGCAGCTCACTGAGGTGAGGTACTTGGAGTACTCGCTTGAAATAAAGTGTTCAGGGAGGCCTTCTATCACAAAGCTCTACAGGTAACTAATTATCACTCCCAGAACAAAACTTTGGAGCAGGACTTCAGTCTTGCAGAGGCATCTCTTGGATGTGTTTGAGTGCACATCGAAACATGCTTCCCAGTGGCTGCAGGCAGCCAGCTTTAGGAGGGAAAAGGCCAAGGCATGCCCTTATTCCTCACTTGGCTCCTGGGATCCTTCTCTCCCAACTAAACATCTGCCTAAGAGCTGGCCAGAAGGTAGCTCAGAAGCTGCTTTTAAGAGTAAACAACTCAGTGTCAGAGCTCTTAGCATCAGCACTCTGTGAAGGAAACGGAGGATTTACTGTGTCATACGAATTTAATATTTGATACATCCATCCACATATACCTGACTATATCCTGTCCTTGAAATGGGGGTGGGCTCGATCTAATAGATCTTTTCCATTTCTGGCTACTATTATCCTATTATTAAAAGTAATGAGTCTCTAATCTAACAACTGAACTAATCAATAAGAAACTGAGTTTGTTTTTCAAAATTGCTTTAATTTTAAAAATATAGCATGTCCGTTCCCTGCTTCCTGCTTCTGACTGTGATAATAAAACTTTCAGTATGGCTAATGTAGTTTAGCTAAACAAATTAGACAACTGCCCCATTTAGGGGGAAGAGAAAGTTTCCATTAGCCATTCAGATGTTCTTTGCCTGGTCAGCTAACAATTTTTGCAAACCAGACATCAGAAGATATATGATTTTAAACTCACTATAATGCTGGAATACAATGCTTTGATATAAAAAAATAGTGTAAATGTGACTACAATTTGTTGCTTATCTTAATCTTTTTTTTTTTTCCGATCGCCACAGCGATTACAAGTCCACAACGTTACAAGGCCACAGAAAACAAGCTTGCCAGTGTCTTTTGGTCCAGGCACTGGAATGGTTCAAATGTAAGTTCTAACTCATACTTTCTGCTTCATTTTGGACAAATCACTTTAACTGTCTCCCAAGGATTCTAGGATAAAAAACCTCCCTTCCATGATTTTCACTCTATTGCACCAAGGTAGACTGTAAGCTTTTTCAAGTAGCTCTTGCCAAAATTACTACATGTCTTTACAGTGCCAAGCCCAGCAGTTTTGTGACATTAGTAGGGATTGTTAGGGATATTACCATACTAACAGAAATAGAATTTAGTATATTAGTATGATATATTGCTGATTCATAATAATATAATTAAAATAATTACCAAGTGCCACAGAGAATATGCCACTTTGGACAATCATTTTAGATTAGATACCTCAACTCTACATTAGCAAGAAGTTTGGTATGAAAAGAACAGATCAAAGGATTACTGCAGTTGGTGCTGAAGGCTCTACATCTATAGAATATGCACTTTTGGGAGGGTTCCTTTGAACTAGATTTTATCTGATTCCTTGGACAAAATATCCCTACCACTTATGTAGTTTTAAGACTGAAGAACAGTCATTATTTTGGACCCTTCCTTACCACAGCAGGATGGTACCTGGTTGGTGAGTACCCGGAGCTCAGCTGCTGGTTCATTTTCCTTCAGAAGGAATCTAGTTTTTCCTCACACCAAAATCACCATGAACTAAACCAACGTGACATAAGTAGAGAAAATCAGAGCATTTCCTTCTGTTCTAGACCAAAACTCCAATTCAAATAGAGTGGCAGATGAGAAAGCACAAGGAGAACAATCCGATCCCTTGAGAGCTTTTTGTCTCCTTGTTATCATGCTACCAATAATTCTCCTAGCTTCCAAGACCACGAACAGGTTGCTTGACATGCTAGCTTGAAGGACAGTCACTGAAAAGTCCTCTGATGGCAATGGGAAGGCAAAAGTGAAGACATAAGTTGAAAGACCCTCTAGAGCAAGACACTCTAGATGCCCCAATCATTGTCTTCAGCTTTATTGGTGTGTGTGTGTGTCCCCTGCCCCAAACTTAACAATACTAATGAAGTGCCTTCTCAAAGCAATGGATGACAGTCACAGTAGCAAGTACTGACTTTCCCAAAGCTTTTAGTACAACTGATTTTATTACACTGTACTGTGATTTCATCACGGTAGCGCAATGACATAACTTCAGACAGTTGCAAATGATCGATTCTTTTCTCTTTAATGATCTTCTCAGTAATATCCCACTGTTCTCATTAAAGTCTTCTGTACCTGCCTATCTTTATTTTGATCTTGTAGGAGCAAAGAACTTCTCTGTCTATGACATTTGCCAATGCCAAGATTTATACTTCCTCTCCACCAAATGTAACTGCAACACAATGACTGTAAGAACAAAATATCTGAGTCTGACATATAACCACTTCAAACTAAAGTAATACTACTGAGAAGACACATTAAGAAACCAGACAAAACAGCAGTCTCTCTGGCATGAAAGACTGTCAATGTATCGGGAAGTCTTAGAGCCTGGATGAAGCTTTCACTATCTGTGGCCAGCTAGGTAACAGGAGACAGGCAACATGTACAAAACACATCAATCTTGCTAGAATTTTGTGTTAAGCACTTGAGGAAATTATTAATTCATGTGCCCCTGTTGTAGATAGTGAAATTTTAAAGCTTTATTTAGACATACTAAACTTTTTCCTTTTCCATGGAATTTCACTGTTTAAGAAAAGTATAATAGTGTTCTAGAACTTTATATTCTTACCTACCTAGATTATTCTGGAAAATAAGTCTATATTGCTTTCTGAACACCTCTAAATAAAATGCATTGCTGAAAAAATAAGGGAAAGGGACACAACTTCACACTGCTGTTTCAACAGCATTCTTCTGGATAGAAGATCACATATGCTCTTCTTCAATCAATTAACATCTAGGACTGCTAAAACATAAATACAGTGTATGAATATATATAGTAAGAGGCAAGTTAGATGTTCAAGCTTGCCCCTTTCATAAACGAGTCATCACTTTATTGGAAAAAGACCTACAATGACATAAAGACCACTGAAACAATGCAGTTAGTTGCAACAGCTTGTTTCTTGACCCACTGGTTTGCAAACCCAGAGAGAAATGTAAAAATGTTGACAGCTGCAGAACTTCCAGGAATACTCTTAATTAAGACATATGGTACCGAGAAGGGTTAATATTGTTTGAAAGTAAAAGCTCTCATTCTAATAACAAGACCTCTCTCTGTGCACTGCTGGGTCAGCACGGTAATTAAGAAAATTGCCTTTAGTGCGCTTGTTTGGTAATGCTATTATCATCTTTTTTCATCTTTTAACAAGAGTAAACTACTTGAAGATGTCCCCATTTACTCTTCTTGCTTCTAGTAACCCATGAACCCATCAAGTCCATACTATGCTAGCATTTAATGGCCTAAATGAGTTACTTTATCATCTGGTTCACCCTGAAGTCTTTTACATATTTTTCTTGACCTTTAACCTTCTGACTATTATTTTGACAGCTATCATTAATGCTGTGTCCTGGGCAACCACACATTGACTAAGATGGATGGCAAAATGGCTAAGGAGTTGAAAGTAACACACACCCACTTTCATCTTCCTCTTGATTAAATCAAAACCATACAAAGCCAAATCATACAATAGGTCCCACGGAAGCAGTGGAGAATACGTGTTTTAGTAAGTAAAGCTGAACAGAGAGAACAAAAGAGGGGGAAAAGCGGCCTTATTGTAAAACAAATAAGCTATATAAATTGGACACCTAAAACTCTATAAATCTTCTAAGTTATGGCTATTCAGCTATGAATTTAGATGAATCAATAGGTGGTTAGAATGAAAACACTTTATACTACTTGGTTAAAACATAGATTTGGCAGTAAATTCCACTCAAAAAAAACCCCCAAACCACAACACAAAGAACGTGCTTATGTGGAAAGGACACAGTTAATTGGAAAGAAAGTTTGATACAACTTACTACTTTTCTAATAAGCTACCCCACTTCAAAGGCGAGCATGGCCCCTTCTGATCACTTGCATGGAACACCACGGACTGTGGTCCTGCACAATTGTAAGGTCACTACAAATCATGCACCTTGAACAATTAAACTATTCCCCTCGGAGAAGCTGGATGATTTCATTTAAGAAAATGGAATCTAGATAAAAGGGGCAAAAGGAACTTCAAATAGTTCCACGTGCTTAAAATGAGATTAAAAAATGGAAGGAGATGTTAGTGTCAGATAAGATCGTACGCAAAGAGTCATTCTAACTGCATTTCAGACAGTTGGTGTAATCAGGCAGTAGGTTAATGGAAAGGAAGGCACTATATTGCCAAGCAGCAGAAAAAAACCTGTGATTTAAGAGTCCACTAAAGTATTATCCAGAGACTAGTTTTAAAAAAAAAACCAAGCTAAACTATGAGGAAAAAGCTAGGAACAACATGAGAAGGAAAGGCAACAAGAACAATGTCACAAAGAAAATTCTCAGCCTCTTTGTCTTCTAAAATGAATGACCCTCACTGATGGAAAACTGAAATACTACAGCTCACTGATGGACCTGACACTTGACCCCTCTTACTAATTAGGGATGGAATCTGGAAACTACAGCTCTTATTTGCTTTAAGCAGCATTCTTTAGGGCCATAACAATTTTTGTGATTGCTTTATGAGCAGAATTTTTACTATGCATGGACCAGATGAAAATAAAGCTAGCAAAATGACTACAAGCAGCTCTTGGGTAGAGGAAAGCTAAACTTCAGATGACCTTGGTCTTACTCTGGTTTGCACATGCCTTGCGTTTTCAAAACAGATGTTCTCCAAAAGCATGTTCCTTAGGAAGAGTTTCAGATCTGATCCTCAAAAGTTGTGCATGCCCCACAAGACCCTAAGCAGGCTGGGAAAGGGGAATCGGTAGGTCAGCCCCTGAGAGTTGGGGACAAACGCTTGATCAGAACAACCAAGCTACCATATCTGGACCTCTCTACCCTCAGTAAAACTATCCTGTTATAGAATTAGAAAATGGCCCACTACACATTATTCATCTATGGTTTATGTCTGGTATTTTTAGTTGCAAATATTTCCAATTAAAACAATGTTTCTGGGGGCGCGAGTGCAATTCAAGACACCAAATCAGCTTTCAAATTACAATAAAGCAATAATAATAAAACATTTCCAGAACAAATACTAACCCATGCACTCAGTATCACACTGGCAAAAGCCTTTTAGAAGACCATAATGATGCATTAATTAGTCCTGAATGATGATATTACTAATATGTGATGGCTTACTAACCGAGAAACTCACATTACCAAAGCACATGTGCTCTGTGCTTCCTTCACACATCACACAGCACGCTTGAGCTCACAGCCATTTGCATTACTTCTCACTCTCATCTCAGGTAAGCCAGCAGGTCAAAAGATAATCAAAACAAGAAGCTTCGTACTGCACATTTTTACTCATGCAAGCAAATATGAATTTTCTTAAATGTAACTGCATGTGCAATACAATAAAACAGCTTGTGTGCTTGGTAACTTGCAGGAGTAGTTTTAAAGAATAATTGATTTCAGGAATATGATTTTAAATTAAGATCATTCTCCAGCTCTAGGATTCCACCTGGATCTTAAGAACTTCCCTTCAAAACAAGTTTTGCCCTACCAAATTCTGTCGAGATCACAGCAACTCCACATCAGTGCTTCAAACCGCAGTGCATGCACTGCACCGTCCATGTGTCAAACAGGTGTTCACGGGACCGTTTTATTGCAGGGTTCAATGATCAGAAAAATCTACAGGGGAAATGGGGACGTGTTGCCCCAGGAATTACATATAGTTTTTTTCATGACAAAAGTGTGATCTATGGTCTAGATCCAAAGAAAGAAAAAGTTATATTTAACAATAGCCCTGCATTCAAAAATAAATCAGTATAGCTATAAAGACTGGACAATTTTTTACTGGTGACAAACACCTTTCTCCTAAAGCACATTTACAAAAGCCAAACAGAGCTAAATGACATGGTGGTGTGTTGTTGTATATTGCTGTGGATTAAATTAGGCAATTCTTAATTTCCTTTACAATATACCCAAATTATGTTGCACCATAACCAAAAATGATAGATTGCTCACTTTGTTCCCTTCACTTCTTTCCTGGACATTGTTTTCCCTTGTTTATCTCTGTCTAATAATAACGTAGGTATATATTAAAAAAAGTGAGAACTTTAAGAAGTCCAGCATCTATAGTCATCCATTTCAACTAGAAACTCTGATCATTCTGCTAATACTATTCATGATATTGAATAACTGTAAAAGCTTTATTACAGCTTGCATATCATCGCGAAAGAGTAAAGACCTAATGCAGTCATGTTTCAGAAGAAGTTGTTGCGTGCATTAATCAATGTGCTGCTGTATCCTTATCTATGATTCTTCATTAAAATCATTGTCTTATTTGATGAGTGACTGTTGCTTGCTAAAAGATAATGGTTTTTACAGCTACCACATCTTTATGTGCCTATGCTGTTCAAACTAAGTGCTACGTTTACTTCATTGTATAGTATTTTCTTTATATTTTTGTATTTTTTTGGTAAAAATGAAACACCAAGCCCTCCCCTGAATCAGCAGGAAAATGGGATATTCCAATGGCTTTTTAATTCCTACTGCCCAAGTGGCAACATGGTAGCAAGACAACACTTACTAATGCCAGCAGCTGATGGTGAGCAATATGTTTAACAAAAAGGCAGCACCAACCAGAGGAATGGCTTAATTTGTACCACTAACAGAAACATTCCCAGGGAGCACAAACAGACCACAACTTTGACCTGATGCTTCCCAGGTTAACAAAGCAACAAAGTCACATGCTATGATTTGGCGGGTCTTGGTCTTTTCCACGTGAATTTTAGGGGGACCTTTTTGCAAAGGGTAAAGAGGTGAGAGCAAGGGGATGAACATACTGAGTGCTGATCACACTGATGTGATTTACACTCAAACTTTACTACACCTCCTGCTTTCGTGTTCACCCCCCTTGGACAGAGCCTTCCCGGGCCAATCTCACAAAGGCTCACTGCTTTCTCCAGGACCCCAGCAAGTGCTCTACAGACAGCTGATATTTTGACCACAGATCACAGCTGAAGAAGTTCAGAAATAAACAACTATGGGAAAACTGTGTATTTATAACTTATTTCTTGGACATGTTTCAGTTGCACAACACAAACATGAGAAGGAACACTCCTGAAAACAATCTTTTTTTTTTTCCCCCCATACTAAAAAAAGTATCTTAAATATCAATGTTTGTAATCACTCGCATTTCATTGGTGCTAAAATAAATGGATTTTTCAGTAATTATATAATAGTATTTAATTTAATGCGTACCCAAATACCCGTCTAAGCAGGTATGTGACTTAGTTTACCTTATGTCATAAGGGTGTTTACCTGGTAATTTACTTACTGATACATGAGAGTAGCTGAGAGGTTCAGGTCAATGTTAATTAAGTCAAAACTGTCACTAGTTCACCCACTCATCTGAGCAGTGCACGCCTGCAACCTGTCTATGGGGCTGCACCAACACTCACTGACATGAACACAAAGTACCAAATCGGTTGGTTTACTGGGTACTACACATACATAAAAAGCACCATGTTTTGGCCAGTTGGAAATACCAAACGGCCTGACTTGCACTGAATTTGCCCTGTTGTGCTTAATGTATTAGACAAAGCTAAAGACTGTGGGTATTTTATTTGTTAACAGTGGGCCATTACGTCTAATAAGAGACAGTAATATCATCAGTATGAATATCTGTGCAATATCATTGTACACAACATTCAGATAGTTGTAGGAGTCTGGGCCGCGCTGGGAGAAAGTTAGTGCAGACAGAAGAATGCAAGGATGAAGACAAGGCCAGCAAAATAAGGCTGGCAAAAACAACAAGATAGCAGATAAGTGAGAAACACCTGTGGTCAGCAAAAGCACACAAGTCTGAGCAAAACAGGGTATGAGATAAGGGAGTTTTGGCAAGTTTGGGGCTTTACGTGCTAATTGCAATTAACCAATGCAAATGCTTGTAGAGGCGTGTGAACAGCGCGTGTAGATGACCTGTAGCCTATTAGAAGATAGATGAGTGCGTGTACGGAACTTAGTAGAATATAAATGTAACCAGAAAAGGAAAAATAAAAAAGATGGATGACCTGATCATCACATTGGTGTTGCGTTGTTTCTGTTCCCGCACGGAGAAATAAGGACCCCGGCAGATAGTGGGTTTTGGGAACCCAGGAAAGAACTCAGTTAATATTTCTAAAGCTCAGATGACCGTTTGACTGTGTTTGAAGTGAAAAGACACTGAAATCTGAAATAAAATTTCTTTGTATCAAGAATAACATATTGCAAAAACACCTGCCCTTCCTGACCAAATAATACTCAAACAAAAAGCTGGCTATAATCAACCACTGACAAATAGTGGCTCTCTTAATTTATTAATCTAATTAATGCACTCCCTTTATTTATTAAACTAATTGCATTGGTTCCTCAAGGGGAATTACATTCCCCCCATTTCTCCTTAACCTGTATCCTGGGCAGAATCTTTAGTATTTTATTTCAGTAATTGAAAAAATATTTTTGGTATATTCTTACCCTATAATAAACTGCCATCATAAACAAGGCGTTGTGATTTCTAAGTCATAAAAACACAGCAGGTGAATAGAAAAGGGATGTGATAACTCTGACAATAAAGTTTGCACTGCTGCCCCAAAAGCCCTGAGTATTGGCAGCTCTTGCCAGACTTTACAAGTAAATTTCCTACTGGATCAGCACATCATGAAATGCTTTATAGACAAGAGAAAGGAGAATGCTTAACGTAGGAAAGACTTTAAGAAAACATTTTGGAAATAAAGAATGCCTCAAACACAAATGTAATTCAGTAACTAAAACATCAATGTCAATGACACAGTAACAGGCCAAATTGGGCACGCCGAGTTTGCTCTAATCAGCAGAAAACGCACAGTACTGGAGAGAGAGTGAAAGAGAGAAAGGCAAGTGCATACAATTTTTTGGTATCGGTTTCTAAAATTATTTGATTCAACTGTCTGTTACAAAGCAGCTAAATGGACCGCTTACAGTCATCACAGTGTTATGGATCTGATTTTATCTGTACTTCCAGTGTAAATGAGAAGTGATTCACAGTAAATCAGAGGACAAGCATAAGATTTCTGGTGAATGTTCAGCCTTGTGCCAATCTGCTACATGTAAGTGAATTTCACATTCAAAGTCTCCATTATTTCAGTTAAACAAGTAAAATAATGTATTAACCTTTGTTTTAAATGGGCAAGGTTTTAACGGCTTCCAAGCACAAATTCAGAAGTGCAAAAATTCAAAGTTGGTTGAAAAATAAAAAATGTCAGCATTGGTATAAACTTGTATCAAATTCTACCTGAGGAGACATTAGGGAAAGCTGAAGGAGAAAAGGTACCTTTTCAAATCTCACACAGAAGAGATATAGGTGGATAAGCCCTGTGAGGCAGAGAGAAAACAACATCTCCACCATTGCAACTAAAGAAAACATGGGAAGGGGAAAGCCTTGCACCTCCAATACAGGAAAAGAAATAAGTCTATAAGATATCTTTTTGGGTGAAGCTCTAGCAAGCGTAACGTAATCACTTAATACTCAGATATCTTTTTAGAACTGAACAACAAGGCATGTTCCCTTCAGCTGTGGGACTGAGGAACGTTCAAACCCTGAATTTCACTATATATCCCACGTAGCTGTAGTTTGGTTCCTCCAGAAACGACGACTGATGTCACAGTCGGAAATGAAGACGGATGGAGGAAAAAATGTGAGCAGAGGACTGCTAAGCTAAACAAAAGTGCAAACAGGAGTAATGGGATGAAATTAAACAGGGGAAAGCAGAGGGTGAAGAAGAGACCTAACAGTGAAATATATTGGAACGGGAGATTTTCTAGCAAGAAAGATGATGATGTTCTCTTTGACTGCTTCATTTAAAACTGGAAAAAGCACTGTGAAAAGTAGCAGAAGGCACAGGCAGGAGGACATACTCTGCCATTACAGCACTTCAGAATATATCTGAATACAGGTGAATCATACCATGAAAAGAGTTATCCAGTCTTTTGGTCACCTGTTACATTGATTTTTTTTCAGAGGAATATAGTACTCTGCAGATAATATTCTACGTACTGGATATTACGATATTTTAAAACATATTTCTATGAGCTTGATCCCCAAATACAACTTCACTTAACACAATATGGGACTTTAAAGTTAATAATTTACTCTCATTCTTTGGACAGCAGTCTCCTGCCAGGCAATCACCTCTAGTTGGACCTCTGGCTGAAGCCAACATGTTCTTGGGCAACTTCTCTGTGTCAGGTGCACAACTTCTGAAAATTAAGTAACAACAGTTGCACGTTATCATTGGTTAATTATAACCATTTTTCTTAAAGGACTTAGGGCTGCAAACAACACTGTCAACACAAACATGTAAAATATAGAAAGTTAATAGCAATTACCAGCACAATAGATAATTTTGAATATTCCTAAATACATCAAGAAGCTGAGCTTGTAGTTAAAGCATTTGTGATTTATCAGACCTTCACCACAGCAGACTCCCTTCAGTGTAGTAAGAGATCACCCTTCCATTCCCTCCCCCCCCCGGTCCCCAACTCACTCATGGTCTACTCTTCCACAAGGAGTGAAACAGCACCCCAGTTTACAGCTGTACACCCACAATTCTATCACATGATGCAGAAGTGTGGCCTGGCTTGGCCAGTGCTGATCAGCAGCTGTAATACCTCCTTTCAGACAACCCACCTAACCTCTCATTTACCCTGGTGAAAATGCATGGAGAATCAAGTAGGTCATCTTTTCCCCCTCTGCCGAAATGGTGACAGCAAGAATTCAGCAGACTGCGTGGACTTCTGTGCTTCACAAGCTCTTTACTCTCAGTGTTAACCATACAAATAAGCTGGAACATCATCCATGGAAGAAATACGAGATAAACTAGGAGGAACGTTAATCTTGAACTGTGCTGGAGGCATCCCTTTCAATTACTCTTCTTTCTCAACTATTCCCTCATTATCTATAGCTTCTTTGGTAAGACCACCTCCTCCAATTGGAAATCCTTCTCTGGTTACAATGTCTCATCATGAAAAAGGAGAGCTGCTGTTGCAATGTTTTTGTATGGAGCAATTTAGGACTGCTTTCCTCTTCTTGACTAATATTCATATAAGAGACATAGCAAATACCTGGACAAATATTGCTACGGTCAGTAAAGAAGAAGAAAAAACCCCTATCATTTTGCCTATCATTTTGCTGATGGATGCTTCCTCCAGAAGATGCCAGCTGGTGCTTCTAGGTGTTTGGAACAACTAACTGATTGCACTTGACTCTTTTTCTCTTATTTTGCTTTAGTGTTGGTTATTCTGGACTCATTTCTCTGCCTGTCACTTGGGAACTGCTGGTATATCACTTTTTGCATCAGTTGCTTCTTGGTGGTCCATGGTGGTATCACCAGGCTCCACGTGTATTGCTTTTTTCCTTAATTCATTATGCCTTAGCAGCATCTTCTTCTTTACCTGTTTGCCACCATAGACCTCTTTCTACCAGGAGCCTCAGATTCTTTCCTCTATCTTTCCCCAGAGTAAATAATAAGAGATCCCTCCCCCTCCCCCCTCATTCCTTCTTTTCCATCCCACTGCCTTCAGAGGCCCTCCAGTCAAGCCAGCAGGCCTTCTGGAAAAGGAAAAAATTTGGAGACCTCCTCTCTGTAAACTACCGGTAGGGATGCTGAGTCGCTGAAGCGCCTATGAGTCAAAGAAAGGGTCCACACTCATCCCTAAGGACGAAGCCAGCTTTTCTCACAGCAGCAGGGGATTAATAGTAAAGTGGTTTAGACATGACTTTCTACCTTGTAGTACATGGAATTAACACAAACGATGTGGCTGACCAGTATTTTACTTTCTGGATGCATTATCCTCCCTTACATTTCTCTTTATGAAGCATTTGAGTTAACAGGATAAGAAACTGTGCTGTCAGAAATTTCTGAAAGAGGACTTCATGAGATTGTCTGACATTGTTCTTCAGCTCCTGCTGAAGGGGAAATATTCAGCTGTGAAAAATGACAGTGTGAATAAATCCACGTGCAAAAGCAGTTCACTACATGAAATTTTCTGGCATTTCCTGTGTGTTACAATTGCTCAGGGGCTTTTGTATTTGGGATGAGGAGATAGTGAAGAGGTGGGTACATAAAGAGCTGACTTTCTGAAAAGTGATCAATTCAAATGCACCTACCTCAGTAATTCTGTTTTCACAGTGTAAATATAGTGTATGTGAGGAAAGCAAACTGTCCTCATCATTCATGGAAAGTAAGGTGAATCTCTTGAAGACTGCACAAACTTCATTCATATTTAAGACCAGAGAACCACCACAAAGGGTATTCCTGTGACTACAGCTTCAGCTGACTCCACTTGGACTCTGAAAAAGTGAGGTAAGAACCTCTGAAAAGTCAGACAGGCTTGCTGTTTTAGTGAAAAATATTTGTCACTTCACAAGTAAAAGTGTTGGCAAAGATTTATTGTCTTTTCTATAAATACATGTTCTATGTTTATTTCAACCAAAATCAGTATATCATCAATTATTTTATCTCTCACAGATGAGTAAATTGATCAGTACAAAGTGGGTAACTGCTTTGTTAAGGTCAGACATGAGTTAGCATGGCTGAAAATAGACATCTCTCGCTCCAACCACTCAACTAGTCTTTTCTCATTATTTACCCTCTCCATGTTCTCTTACAGCTCCATATTTAAAACGAAAACTGGAAAGGGAGCTGAAAGATGTGGGACTCCAAAGGAAAGTAATTTATTTTACAAAACAATCCTGGAAAGGCTAGCCAAATGTTCTCATGCTTTATTTAGATACCAGAATGCGCTGCATCCATTTGCAATCTCCAAAACTTAGATAAAGCACAAAAAAATAATTGAGAAAGTAAAAAATAAGTGGGTGGCAACAAAATCACCGAACCGACAGCCTAGCAAGTCATCTTAATCAAGTGTTATTGAGGCAACAGAGCAGAGCTCTGATTTTTGACTCATGTCACAAACTGCACTCTGACAGTTCTGTTGAGAACTCCTTTTTCCACTGACAAGCTCTTGTTTTCACAACTGGAAGAAAGGGGTGACCAGAAGTTCAAAATTCAATGGCCTAAAAATGCATGACTAAAAATGCTTCAAAGGGCAGCAGTGAAGAATGTTTGGAAATTAAAAGCCAGGTTCCTGCAGCCCTGATGACTCCCTAGTTCCCAGCATCTCTGCTTCACCTTCCCCACCGCATGCTTCTAGACCTGCTCTTTCAGCTGTTATGCCCTATTGCCTTGAATTTAGGTCTAAGGCACACGCAGATAAAAATATTAAGACCTTGCAAAGATGGGGAAAAAAAAAACAACCTCCCAAGATCCCATGACCTTACCTACCTGAATGGTTCGTGTGCATTTGGTTGATATATCACCAAGAGCCATAAAGCCTATGTGCTACATCTCTTACATTTCCTTATCCACTCTCATTCAGCAAGATATTGAGAACTGCAGAGGGAATAAAGGCAGTTTCAACAAAGTAATCTTGGTCATACATCAAGATTCTTCTCATCTAACTCCATGCTTTTACTTTAGTTGTGACAGGTGATGCAAAGCACCTCCTAGTTGTTCCTCTCGCAGTTGAGACATCCTACAGTGACTACATTCAGAAGAGCAACATTTAAGCAGAAAAAATCTGGACTTAGCTCCTGTTTGGAATTCCAACTTCACTTTAGAGTAAGACTTAGGTGCCTAAACATTTAGTTGAACTACAATACATTTAATCTACTACACCTCTTACCCCAAATAACTGTAGTTTCATTGACCAGTGTTTCAGCATTAGAAAGTAAAAAATTCACTACTGTGTGTGTATTGGTATGTAATACATTGTCTGCCTGTAAACAAAGGATAAATTATAGAAAACAACACAAGGAGACCCAGTACAGGGTAGTACAGTAGCTAAATTAGTTCTTTTTTTTCCCCTCCTGTTCTTGAAATGGTAAACTGTTGAGATATCACTGCCCTTGGTAAATATACAGATTTCAGTGGCATTCAGTCCACAGAAGAGAAGTCATAAATGCGCAGTAATACCTGGCATAGCATAACAAAAAAAAAAAACCTCACTTTATTCTTCCCACAGCCTGTGCACATGCACCCACAGATTCTCTGTGCTTTACCACAAATGAGCTTCCTCCTGTGCAACGTGTCTGTTCCCAAGGAGGAAATCTTCACTACTGATCACTGTGCACATTAAACAAGGTGACATGTATTTTGCAGGTTGTACGATATTGTATGCTTTTTTGCCTTTTTATATGTAATGCATTCTACGTAGCAGTGGTGAGCTGTGCAAAGGGATGTTCTAGGATGTCTTAAACTTGTGCTCTCACTTTCCATGTAACATTTAAAACAAACAAAAAGATACTGCTACTTGAGCAAGGTCAGAGAGGTCTTCAGATGGTCTATTTCCTCTGCTTGCCTCTGGCTCCACATTGCTTTGCAAATCAGATGCTAGATATATTTTGATTAGTTTGTACTTTAATGGATCATGTACAAAGAGTCCACCCTTCACATCATAGCCATTAATTTTTTCTGGAGTCTGATGGAAAAAACAGGTAGAGGGTTGTGTGTATGCGTGCACGCCAGCGTATGCATGTGTGCTGATTGAAAAGTGATGGATTATTTTCATGTGGTAAGAAACACAATGTTTTCTTTAGCACAGCAGGATATTCTGTTTGCAAGGTCTAACAGTGAAATATTATGCATATCTGCAGCTGGCCCACTGCCAAAGCCCAAACAGCAGAAATCAGAAGAGATCTTGAATCTGAATCTTAAAAAACCAGTACAGCCCTACAAAGCAACTAATGAGCCATTCAAAACAGAAAAGCATTTGTACTAATGTATGATTGCTGTCATATATGTCAGCATTTAACAAAATAGTAAATAATTATTCATTTAAATGTTACCTTGAACTTCAATTTAAAATATAAATATATTTTCAATGTCTTCTACCTCTGTGCTGATACGGGTTAATTTATTTTAGGTCATGATAACTAAAGGGAAATATTTCCCAAGTTCAAAGAAGCAATCACTTAAGAAGCAGGTACAATTAAAAGAAAACAAACAGCATAATTTCAGAGCACGAGTGTATAAGAGCTGTAGCACACCAGCCAAGAATCTACTAGCCCAGAAAGCTGAACACCAAAATGTTTTAACGTGCTTCATTCAACTGTTAGGAAAGAGGATGGGGATGTGAGTAACACTGAACCAAAGGCAGCTGGGCTGGGGTCCAATCAGCCACTGCTGGAGCTAGCTGGAGTTCTGCCATTCACTTCACTGGTGGACAACCCAAGCATTCCCCTTTAGAAATCTAGAAAACTTTGAGGCCTTTTTTTAGTGCTAAGGTCCAATTAAATTGTATGGGAGAAATACCAGAGTCAACACTCTGAACCTTACATATGTAATTCCTACAAAAAGAAGTTCACACGAGGACGGCGGACTGGGATCCCACAGCATACACAATTACGTCTGGCTGGGGTCTTACAGCTTGTATTGAAAACTTGCAAAAATCCATTTAATTCCAGGCGACTTTCTTCCAGCATGGGATCTAGTAAAGCCCAACAGTTCCAGTGTGATCTTCAGGACAGTCTCGCTCCGTTGCAAGATGGAAGACTGTTATCAGATACTTCTCTTTAATTTGTCCTAGGGTGGAGGATTGATTATCATCATTTTGGTGGCCACTATAAGGAAAAACAACTCTTGCCTTGGTAAGTCTTCTTACATTTGTGCTCGCTCCTTCCTTGGTTAATTTATTGCACTTGACTAATTATTAGATAGCATCGGATTGTGAGTGTAAATGAACATATATGTCTGCGTTTGTATGCGAACATGTGATTATGTTATTTACTGATTAGCATGCCCTTCTGGTAAATCTCACTCAAGCCGTGAGCTTGCATGGCGCATCTTTATTTCCACTGCATCCCTTTTATCGCTAGATCTTCACACTGGGTTTCAGAAAATGCTTACAGTACTAGACAGTTTATTAAAAACAGGCTAGCGGTTTTATCAACATAGTTAATATTCTAAGAGCAAAAGATTTAGTGTCAGGACACAATCAATGTTTGGACTGTTAATATGGAGACTGTGGCATTTTGAAAAAGGAAAACCTGGGAACTCAGGATACGTATTTAATAAACTTCCAAAGTAAATAATGTCTATTTTTATCATTTGATTTTAAAAAAGCAAGAACAAAGCCTACTAGAAATTTGGAAACCATACTGGTAAGACGCAAATATTTCTGAATACTTTTGAATATAGAGCTTATCATTTGCCCTGTTGCATTTCGTTTGACGTGTTACCTCAGAACCCTTATTTGAAATCGTTAGAAATTGGTTTGAAATAACAACCATTCCTACCCAAAATAAAGGTTTCACCAAATGATGAGTTGCCATTTTCCTCTGGCAGGATACACTACTATTAGGAATTTTCTGCCTAAGTTTCCACTAAGGATTTTCATTGTCATATTTTAGTACACAGAATTTGACTGGCACATCTTCTCAAAACCTTTCTCATTTTTTCCAAACATAACTAGCATATAAAATGAACCATAATATGTATTATGGGAAAGCAGCACAGTGATATAGAAGACTTCCATACTAAGAGCAGACGGAAAATGGTAGTTATTATTAATTTAGAAAAACAAAAGAGCTACCCAGCATTTCAGTAATGTGGCAAGTTGTGTGCTATTGAGGGAAAGAGGATTTTATAATTGGATTTTAGAGTAATTTAGGAGACGAGATAAGCTGTAATGGTTGCATATTAGAGGTTAAAACTACAGCAGAAACTCATAACGTAAGGGTTCATTGCACCGAGGAAAACAGAACAAAGGAAAGCAACGCAGGAGCAGCCTGGTGTAGGTGGCAACAAGGTGAGTATGGGCTATGGGAAACTGAGGGGCTTTTATATTAACATCCACTTGAACAGGTATCAAGCAGCTTTCCTTCTCTTCAAGAGCGGCTTCTTAAAAAAAAAATAAGTTATAGAATATATAGAGAGATTTTCTATTATATACATATACAAATATATATATATATATTAAAAATAGGATAGGGATGTTACTTCCTAAACTGTGCAGCCAGGAATGTCTTGGTTTTAGGGAAGGACTGACAGTAAGCATTTTCATCTTCCTCAACAATAATGGCAAAAAAAATATCATAATGCCACCAAGAATGGACATAGCATGAAACTTCTGCACAAGGAATCAGTGAAATTTCAGGGCACAGTAGCTCTGGAGAGTGGGGAGTGCCTTTCCCAACTAATTCTCCCCTAAGCAAACAGAGACTTCGCAGGAGACAGAGTCCTCTCCCCGGGGGCCTCACGCTCCCGGCAGACCCTGCAGCTCCCGCTAGCTCTGCTGCTGCTTCCTCCACCTTCTCTGAAGGCTGAAACTCTTCCCCCCTCCCTCCAGCTGTCAAGTCAAAACTTGAACCAACCCAATCTCCAGAGCCTCTGTAGCTCTGGCCGTGGTTTGAGCACACAAGTAATGCAGGCAGCACTCTGCCAGCAGTGAGGAGGGAGACAAGGAACAGAGGCCAGAAACAAAGGCTGGGCCATCAAAGTCACGCAGAGCAGAGGCCGAGACAAGCGTTGAGGATCTGTGGCGCGGCCACAATGTCTAATAATTCATTATCAGGCGCATTCTGCGACATTGCTGCAATGCCAGCACAAGGAGAGGCCCACCAGTTGTGGCATCCAGACAGATCAAAAACTGGTGCCTTCCCAGACCTCTTTAGGAACATTAAGAAGCCGTTCAAGCTCTCTGAACCCTGTAAAAAAAATAAAATCTCACACTAATAATCCTTTCTGGGACTACTGTCTGCCTCCATGCTGTCTATAAGAAGAAAGCCTGGTTGATACAGTGCCTAGGAAGACAGACTCTTGATCTAAGCCGGCATGCCTTGGTGCAATGCAAGTGAAGGGCAGTCGTTTTTTTTAAATATAAGCAGCTACATCCCTGCAATCTGCAGTATGTCAGCTCAGCAGCCAAGCCCCATTATTTTGTTCGGGAGGGAGGAGGAAGGGAGAAATATTCTCCAGGATTTTTCCAGGCAAGGAAAGGTAGCAGAATACACACTTTCAGTTTCCATCCCCAGATTCAGCTGTGGTACAGAACAGTGTGACCAGGTTCTCAGCAGTGACAAGCGAGCACAGGCTCAAGATCAGTTGCGTTATATTAAACGAAGACCAAACCTTGGATTTTTCAAAACCAGGTGTCGAATTTTTTTGTGGGACTTTGCCAACATTGAGATATTTTATGTTTGCCAGCTGCCAGTCTCTGTTTGGAAAGCACAGCTTCCTCACTTAGCGATGCAACTCCATAGGCATAGCAAATTATGTACACGTTTGGCAAGCAGCTTTGAAAAAAAAAGTATTCTGTGCCAAGAAATGTGAATACTTCCAAAAATACAGTAGTTTATCAGAAGACAACAGTTTCCCCTCCTGTTTGCCTTCCAAGGATTTAGCTGGGGAATGTTCACCTGAGCAATCTAAAACCTCAACCTACAGCCAAAAGGAAAAAAAAAAAAAAAAAAAGAAAAGGCATTATTCTGCACAGTGAATTCCCGTGCTGTGGCTTCTCCTAGCAAACAGAGCACCATCTCTCTCCAACAGGGTAAATAACCCAAGCCTTCAGGAAGCAAAATCTGTTTAGAGAGTGCTTGCTCTCTATCGCTGTCCTTATAATGAAGGATACTTCAAAGTTGGGTGCCTTCGTAGTTACCAGTGCTTGGCTACCCCCTGCTGGGCTGCGACGTCTCAGACCTTCCCGTACCATCAGGCAGCAACAGCGAAGCGCCCCAAACACAGCAAGTTAATCACTGGGATAAGCTTCCTAAATTAAACCAGGCTCCGAGTCTTTACTCCTGCTCAGTATTGAAAAAAAATGACACAGCCTGGTCAGCTGAGATTAAAGAGATGGCTGGTTATCGCATCACAAGTCTCTATTTTTTATATTATGTGTGGATTTCTCATAATTTTCCCAAATTCTAAATCAGCACAAACAATTTGAAGAAACAGTCATACACTAACATGCCAACAGCTACACTCAAGAAGCAAACAAGCCCCCAGCACACGAACCTCCAGAAAACCAAATTTTTCCTAGTAAGTATAAAACACTGAGGCAGCAAATTTCATTTCTAATTCTATATAAATTGGATGAGCATATCTTAAACAATTTGCTCAGAGTTTGCTTTAAAAGCATTCCTCAAATACAATTCAGAATAGAAATTCCCAGTATGAAACCCTTATTTATGTATTCTGTGGATAAATTAAAACAGGAAAATGTGCTGCAAGATGTGTTCAAACAACTAATAATTCCTGTAAACCAAAATACATAAAAAAGCATAAGTAAAAAGAAAAAGATTATTTGTTTTAAGCTATAACACAGCTGTATGCAACAAAAGCCAGAAACATGTAAAATTAAATTGGATTTTGGGGTGGGGGGTGTGTGTGCGATGGGGTTAAGTTTACTAGTAATTCAAATCCTTTTTTCCAAGTTGCAAAATGTTGTTACTGACACATTTTTTTCATTCTGTTTATTTTTGCAGACAAGGCAGAAAAGCAACTGACATTTGAACTATATAAACAGGGGCTGCATATGCCGGCTTCGGGTTCTTGCTTAGCCAGTTACTGCTCCTATGTAGCACAAGGGTAAAAAAAAAGTCAAAATATCCCTTCAAACGTTTATTAGTGTCACAAAAATAGTAAAATTCTATTCACCAACAGATTAATAAAAGGCTGAATTAGTCTCTAACCTCTTTGATTTTTAAATGCTGTTAAGACACTGTCATCCCTTGTTCCTTTATCCAAATACAGCATGTGTAGCAAACAAACATTTCCTTTGTGTTAGTGCAGGAAAAGGGAAGAAGTTTTCATTAAATAGAGTTGTAAAGGGATCGTATTACTGGACTAGAGTCACATCTCTCCTCTCAACTTTTGTCCTTTATGCTGGCTGTCCTCTGCAAGAGGAGAAGTGGCAGCAGCAGACTTTGGGGAGGGAGGGGGAAGACAGGATACCGTGCCTGTCTGTTAGTCAGCAGGGGCCGTCAGCTAAAGGGGACGGGTTATAATCTGTGGTTCTCAAAATCTAGACAACTAATCTATTTTTTTTTTTCTCCTATATTTAGATTCTGGTTTGCTCTCAGGACACATAACCTTTTCAAAGTTTCACTCCTGAAAGAACTGAAGTGCAAAAAATAGCATTTCAAAGCTACAGGCCAACAAGGAATAGAGAGATCCGATCCCCCAACTGCCACTATTGACAGAAGGCCTTTGCTTTACTCAAAATGGCTTTGCCTCTGCTGTGGATCTGCTCACAATTTATTTGAAAGCAGGAGGCACTTATTTAAAAACAGGCCCAGAACCTATTGCTAATCTAACACTGTTTCTACACAGCTCCAGCCCAAGCTTTGCCTCTCTTGTTTAGCACTGGCCATACATTGCTGGAAAACAAACAGGGCCTGGGAAACATTCAGCAAGGAAATAACACTGGTGTGAATATGGATGGAAGAAGAATATGTCTGTTGTCCCCACTCACCCCAGGCTGGGGACCAGGGAAGGAAGGGATGGACATCCCCACTCCATCCCATCCTGCAGTCCTGGCTCCAAAGTGGGCAGACCTGGCAGAAATATCCTGTGTGCCCAGGGATGCCACCGCACTTCATCACCGGGCTCCTTCCTGAGAGTTCCTGGATCTGATCCCAGCAGAAAGCCAGGAGCAGACTGGGATGCACATCCAGAGCTCAGAGCTAAGAAACACTCGCAGCTCTCACAGTTTATTTTGTATAATCCTTAGGACTGCATTAGGTTTCACTGTATGCCCCGGTCTTCTTCTCAACAGCTCATCTTCACCTCTTCATTCCTCTTCTAGCTCTCCCACAAGCCACCTTTTCTACTCCAGCCTTCTTCCCTGATGGCTCTTCCCAGCCTTCTGTCATGACTTTTAATGGCCCAGTTTCCAAGACTCCACATGTGGCTATCATTTTCTTACAGGCTCAAATTGCATGGATCTTTCCCGGAGCTACATAAACTAGACTAACGTCATCTCTAACCTTAGTTACCCCTCTGCTAGTCTGCTAGTAGAGTTTCTACTCAGCTTCTGTCCTAGCTCTCTTGCAGACACCTTTTTCTGGAAGGTGCTAAAATCTTCTCTGATCTGTCAGGCATTGCACAGCCACCCCACTCACATTCATAGCTACCTAGATTCTCTAATAAAATCTCATCACTGCTTTGTAGGGTATGTCTGTGTTAAAACCTGTGAGATGGATTTTCTCGCTGCCCTCCTTGTGATAAGTGAAGAATGCAATGGCTAGGCAATTTGGGAGAAAGAGAATTCCAGGTACTACTCCTGCACACAGGAGTAATTTTCAGTTATGGATATGAGCAGAGGAAGAATATGAAAGATGTGCAGAATATACTGGATATGAGGAAAGAGAAAGAGAGAGGAGCTAACGCAAAAACTGGCTACTTTGGATAAGGCAATAGTCTCAAGTATTTTAGATCCAAAAGATTTCAGTTCAAACACTGTGAATGGTTCAGGCTGGAGTATCAGTAAATTAGCAACAATAGCAGAACAGAGCTCTAAACACAAAGAATATGCTCCAAGGGAAACCACCGCTATTCCTCTACTCCCACTAATGTGTCCCACTGTGAATCGTGATAGGTATCGCCACAGTTCCCAGCAAAATCAATGACTCGCGGTGACATGATTCATTTCTGGTTCTAACATCTGGCTGGAATTTTACGCATACAAAGCCTGTGATTTGTACAAACAATTACTTTAGAGGAACAAAAATCTTTGCAATTCACCATGTCATAACCAAACCATCTGTCCAGCAGGCCACTGTGGGATCACGCGGATGGAACAGACGGCAGAAGGTGGCCCATTCTGTCCAGTGTGTTTGGTTCAAGATGTCTGCTTTGGTCTTGAATCGTTGATAACAGGAGTCTATTCACATTACAATGTAAGTTCATTACAGACCAACGTTTTTCTGCTGCTAACTGATTTATACCCATACCTTAACAGCCAAAATTGTAAGCAAAACAGCCTAGTCACTGAAGCTCTGTCTACCTACAAAACAGACTAAGCTGAATACAAGAATTGGTATCTTATGTGTAAAACTGCATGTTGCGTGCACAAGGGTTACTAATTACATTCCTTCATTTCTCAAAAAAATGGAAGTATTGGAGATATTAAAGACCTATATTTCCTTTAGCCACAGAGAAGGCAAATCCCAGAATACGTACGTTCAAGTCAAATCTAAAGCGTTTAGATCCTATCACAAGTTCAGTTCCTTATATGAATGTGAGTAACTCAGTGTACATACAGCACTCTTGCCAGAGCAAATTAATGTTGAAAGCTGAGACATGAGAGACACCTTCCTTAGCCAAGTTGTGACTACCCTTGCCTAGAGCATGCAGTACATGGCATTTAAAAGGATCTGCCCCACAGAGTGAGCTTTGCTGGGTTGTGTCATGTTCCCAGAGAAAACAAAAAGATGAATGGGCAGCAACACAAACATATCCCTTGCTGAGAAGAAGGCCTTTTAGATAACAGGCACTATGTCATTCTGGGACCCCTCACTCGGCAAAACACAGGCTTAAAATCTATTCTGTTAAGATAAGAGTTTGTCCTCAGATGGTTTTAGCATAAATCAAATAAACGCAGAAAACAGGGTGACCTTAATTAAAAGGTCATTTACATTGTATCTCCTGCCCTTAAAGCAGGACGAGCTGCACCATGTTATTTCTGACAGATATTTGTATAAGCTGCTCTTCAAAATCTCCAGTATAGGTTCAGCAATTTACCCAGACAATTTGTTACACCACGTAGCTGCGTCTGCACTCTGTGGAGCATCTCATGTTGGCTATGAAAAGATTCAAAAAGGCTTAGGGGCTAGTATAACAGGAAGAGTAGGAAAGGTCAAATAAAGACTGTGTCCTAGTTGGGCAAAATGAAAGAGTATTCGTTATTTAATAATTATGTTATGAAAGCAAGCGAAGCCCCCGGGGTTAGCTCTGCGCTCCCCTGTACAAAGCTCTGCCCAGTGACAGCATTTCAGGTAATCAGCACACCCAAGTGAGGAGACGTTTATCCGAGGTGATACAAAAGCAGCCTCTATCGTCTCTCCACAGACTCTTCAACACTCACAGCGAAGCGTATGAACAATCTATATAATAATAACCTACATCTGCGGTTCACTGACCAACTGACTGTGCTTCTGTGCAGAACGCAGAGGTTGCTACACACACCAGAGTCAGCACCAGAGCAGAGAAGCAGCCTGCACTGCCTAGGTTTTTAGCTTGGACAGCAGTAAAACTCAGGCCAACTTCCACAAGAGTGACAGAACGCAGTGAAAAATGCCATGTACAGAGGGATTTTGTTTTTAACTTCATACAGATTTGCAAATTTAAGAGATCCTTTAATAGGCCATACATAGTTTTAGCAATTTTTTTCACAAAACAACTGATTAAGAAGGTATAAGATCTCAAGGATTTTTCTCCAGAGATGTTGGTAATGCTGAGCCAGAAAGAGGTGCTTTACTTTCACAGCCATGGTGACATCATGCTCATCAGAGGAGCAACTTACGTTGCATGTAAAAATCAGGAATCCCTCTTTTTTCCCAGCACACTGGCCAGCACATGAGCAAACCTGCCAAGAGCAATGTGTTGTCCAATGTCATTTTCATCTTCCAAAATGACTTAGTCTGACTTTTCACGCCACTCACAATTTATTTCATGATGTGCACAAAGGTTTACACGAGCAGCACCCCTTTCTAAGGCATTGCAGCTAATACTAAAAAAGGCTTCGACTCACCAAAGTACAGAGGCCTGGCTGCGAGCACAAGCAACCGGGTTGTGAGATGGTATTTCCAAAGGGCTGTCCTTCAGGAAGCAGAGAGATGTTGTGTCAGCAATAATGCTAGCAAGCAGAGCAAGCAAGATTACGAACTGGATAGCACTTTTTTTGTACCCATATGCACAGCCTGAAAGAATCTTTTCTTCTTCTCTTTTTCCTCCTTTTTTAAACTTAGACCCCTGCAACTCCTAATGAAAGCTTTTCTATTGACATAGTAACAGAAGAGTACACTTTAACTTACTCTTTTTCCATGAAGCAGATGTCTTTTCTTGTGAGAATTGGCATATTTTTACCCTTAGAATGATCTCTGCTTTTATATGCCTAATTAAATTTTAGCGGTCCCTTGCTTAAATAAAGATTTATTAGCTGTTAAAATTGTAGCATAATTCTTCTGCCACCTACACACTATCCTTTAACATATTTACAAGCAGACTAGCTTATCCACTATAAAAAAAAAAGTGGATGATTTAATGTTGTTACATTATTGGTGTCAATTACCAAACTTCAGCCTCACAATAGAGCTTTCTGAAGATACTACTACTTAACTCTGGAACTGTCAAAACACTCCAAGAAAGAGAAGCTGTGAGTCTTAGCAATCAAGTACTCAAAACAGTTCCACTAACAGAGGCCATCCGTTGATTTCAGCCCCATGTTCAGACTTTTCCACAGCTGTGATATGGGCTAACACATCATCAAACAGAGAAGGAATCCAGGAAATTATTTAAAGTAGCTGAAATTTGCATCGTCAGAAGCAGCTACTTATACGCTGCTTCTCATTTCTCTTTGTGCATGAGAAAGACAAAGCATGTATATAATATCCTTGCACACATAAATTTATATATACTGACAGAAAGACAACAGTAACACAGTAAAGTACCGTGCTTGCCAAACTATTGGAAATAACTTCTTTATAGTTCTGGGGTTTGGGTTTTTTTAAAAAGTTCACTTATTTATTTACCAGGATTAGAAGATTAGTGTTTTGTTGGGTCTTTCATTAGTTTTACTTTATTACAGTCCTGCTTGCTAACATGTTTACATCGCAGGGAATATCCTTTTCACTGAGCTGTAAGCCCTCGCCTCTCTACCCCGTACACTGACATCTTTGCACCTTGTAAACACTATTACTACAAGCAATTGTGTTCCATGTGTTTGTCAGATTGCATCAAGAGCACTGAATTTCATCTTCCTGCTATAGTTTTAATATCGTTCAGATAAAACTAAAGCTTTTGGTAATTTCAAATAAACTTTAAGTGTAAGAGATGACTCACTCGTTTAATTTCACCCTTCTAGGCCAGGATCTCTTTAAAAATCACATAAAGCAGGCCACTCAAAAAATATGCAATATATTAATGTCATACAGTTGGCCTCACAAATAAATCAGCATACAAAATCCCCTCTTACTGAAATTTGTCACAGTAAACATCAGAAGCTGTACAGTGAAACTAATAGGAAACTGTCTTTTTCTGTAATTTGCATGCACACGTGCACAGACACATGCATGCACACACACACACCATCTTTAGCTTTGTATTCTTCCATGTATGTGCTACACATTCAGAGAGCAAACTGCTACAGCCAAGATGCCACCAAAGATAATGATAAATCTGGAACAGACATCAGTGAAAAAGCCTATAAAACTCCATTTTTATATTAACTTTTTTTTAATATCAATATATATCATTCCTTTGACTTACACTCTTAATTATGGCCACTGGCTGTTGATAGTACCTTTGTTTTTCATGAATGTATTTCGAGGTCTATATAAAATATTAAATGCATATACAGGATACTACATGCATATACACAAGACAAGGCATCTGAAGCCCTCTGCAGTCAACAGTGGTGTTGGAAGGGCAGCCACAGGGGCGGCTGTGATCATGGCTGGGTCGGTGGGACACACGCTGTCTGCATCCAGCGCTGCTCTGCAGACAGCCTTTGGACAATGCACAGACCCATCCCATATGCTTGGATGCAGAAAGTCCTGCCTGATTCAGAGGGCGGCCCACACCCACCCTGAAGACCAGGATTTATCTTTGGGAGCCAAATTGGCCACGTGCACTGGGATCTGAACTGACACCATTTCTGGACTCTGTCTGGCACTAACTCCAAGAGAAGGACTCCAGGGGCAGTGAAAGCTAGTCAACACCATTACTGACAATACTGAGCAAGTTGCTGTTTGCCCAGTTTGGGGAGTCAAAATTCCCAGCTGAGGAAGTGTGGTAGAGATCTGAAGATATTTAGGCATGTAAAGTGCTAAGACTTACAGAAAGCCTTACCCAGAAAACACCAAATGGAGCAATTCTTGGAAATCAGTCAAATGAGGAGGGCTAAGAAGTCTCTAATTTTGTTTTAGTTTTTTTTCTCTATTTTTGAGGTACAGGTAACAGTATCTATTCAAGATGTATACAAATATAGCATGCAGATAAGTTATCTTCGTATATCATCATCTACAAAACCACAATGGCATGTTTATCCAAAAGAGTCCTCTGCAATAATTGTTTCTGTAAAGAATTATCCTTCTGTACGATCATGACTGTCAGGCAGAAAAATATTTATGTATTTCCAAGCATGAACAAAAATGTAATGGTATCTCCCTAACAACAGTTTCATCTTTTAATATCACTGCATATATTTCATCTCTTAAGAGTTGATGTTTCAGATGCCAAGAACACAGGAACAGTGACAGTATCAAGGTAAAACAGGAAATATTTATATCAGTTGTCCCTGCAAAACACTACTCTAATGGAAGACCTCTGCTGCTCAATAGCCAGGTTGGAATTTTCACAGGATTCATCCAGTTTCTGAGAAACACCATGGGAATTATCACTAAAGTCCTTTTAATTGTTTTTGACAATCCCAAGCAGTCTCTTCAGTAAGGGAAACAGTCATGATTTCTATTGGCAGTTCCCAGATTTTCATTGCATTCATGCCTTTAGCATCTCACTAATACAATATACCTGTGTCAACCCACATCACTCATGCAGCGCAGGTTGTCACACGTACATGTCAGCTGTAGACATCCCATCATCTCAGGCTGCACATACTCCTCTTCAGCTTGCTAAACGTACCACTGCTGCTTGCGAAGGTCATGGAAGCTACAGAGCATCACAGACTGGAGAAGGATGAGGGTCCTCCTTGGGGAAAACCAAAACAAACAAACAAAGCACACCACCACCTTCCCAACACCCTTCATACAACCCTATCAAAAAACCCAAACCCAGTAACTCTCAACCTTGAAAATGTGCATCAAGTATAAACTGAAGGAGCCACATCTGCAGCTGGCCTGGCTGTGTGTCTCTGAGGAGGGTGAGGTCCTCCCTCCAGCTAATCTGAGCAGACAGTAACTTTCAAGTGGAACAGGATCACACCATGTTGACATTGAACAGATCACCTTAGCAGAGAAGACTGGTTATTCATGAAACTCACAGGGGATTGGGGGAATGACACAGGGAAGGACTGGCAATATGTATAGGGGAAGAAGAGAAAGAACAGAAAGCAACGGAGGGAATTAGAGGACACAAATCGCAGTGGTCCTTAACCATTACAGTCAATGCTGTTCCAAATTCATGAACTACAGTACTAAGCCCACAAGCATAACAAAGATATGAATACGCAGGCACAGTCCACATTTCAACTCAGTGGGGAAAATCAACATTTTTCTCCCAAAATTCTCCCAAGAATCATTCTAGGGAATAAGAGTACAACTGAACAGCTTTATCAAGCGACCATAACTAAAAATGGACTTTTACTGCTGCTGACATAAGTCAGATCGCAGACGACTCTGTTAAAGGGGTAAAAAAGATGGACCGCAGGATATATCCCTTTTCCATCGACCCATAATATCCCACTGTATGTACCCCCTCTGCCTGCCTTATGAATGTAACAAGAATAATGACTGTGTTATTCACAGATTCTGTCCAGAGGAATGAAATCCCCAACTTTAATATCATCCCATCTAAAACACTCATTTATTTGTGGTGCAGTGTCTTGTGCAATGCACCACAGAATGAGTCTAAAACCAATCCTACAAATACAGTAAAAGTCTCACGCAGCATCCTGGGGACTCTCCCATTAGCTTGTAAAGTGACATTAAATGACTTTTTGAAGAAGCAAGGAAGAAGGAGCTGCTGCTGGGACATTTAGTCTATCAAAACACAAATAATTAATGGTTGAAAATACTTTTTGTTTAATAATTGCTGTTCTTCATTAGTGTGAACCAAGGGCACAGACTATCTGAGACAATAACATCTGCACCCCATATTTCATTATCACCAAACTTCACATTTCACACAAAAGCATAGCTAGCAAAGCCTTACAGCTTTAATTAGTTTCTGCCATAGCTGTGAAGGTCAGCCAATTATTGTGTGTGAAATTTCAATATGAAGCGGCTGAATTGAAGACAGCATTGCAACATTGTGAAACTCTGCAATGCTGTAAATCTAGTATGAGGGAACTTTTTTTTTTTTAAACACAAAATAACATAAATTAATCATCAGGTATGCACAGCTTCAAGGCTTATTGGCTAATTTAACATGTGTTAGAGGGGGGGGGAAAAGGAGGTAATTTCTGATAGCTTCTTACGCTTTGCAGGGTTTTTTCTTATCAGTGTCACCAACCATGACAAAATACTTAGTTGGGTCCTCATTTCTACAAGGAAAACAGTTTTTTGTGGGATTCAGAGTCCTTCTGTCAAAAGAAAACAATAGCATTGAGCAGATGAACTTCAGCTGTCTAGAAGGAGAGGCATGGGATGTACAGCATATCCTGAAAAAAACAGGTTTTTCAAAAGAAGCTTCAGTTATGCTCCAAAATCATGGCTGCCTTTTGCAAATCTTGAGCCAAGTGCCTTGTGTGTGAAACACATATATAAGAATTTGGATTCAAATGATATACAAATAATCAATACCCCAGCTGGCACTGAAGAAGTAGCAAAGAATGCAAAATGATGCACCTACCTCCTACCCGAGACACAGACTCTTTACACATATTATTCTTGTTAACCAGAAATAATTTATGCAGTGTGTTGTGCCCTGGGATTACAGATGTGCAGAAGGTCTAACCTGAACCTTGAATGCACTCAAGACTAGCCTTACTCTCAAGTCTGGCCAGATATTTGTTTGGCCATTTCTGCTTTTTTTTTTTTTTTTAATAGCTTAAAACTCTTTGAGTAAATTTTATCACTTTACATAGCAAATAGTAAGATCTTCAAAGATGCACTTCAAACTCATCCTTTTATTTGGATACCACAAGTTGACACACTGAAGTCAAATAATAATGATACAATGGTTCTATACCTCTAGCTCCAGCGAGCTAATAAGACCTGCTCTTGATTATAAATTTACAAGTGAGATTCACTGGGTTTCAATGGGAGAAACAAGGGAGGGAGTAAAGCTTAGGGAATGGATTTATTTTGTATAGTGTTCCTATGTTCAAGGCCTATTTTTCCAAATGAAATGATCCTGACAGAAAGTACATGCAAACTCATTTTTAATCTAGCCTGGGACAGAGCATGCAGCTCTGGTAAGCACCATGGCTTCATTCATGTGGAAATACCTGCATGTTCATATGTATATATGCATATCACAACCAATTCCCCCTTCCTGTGCCCCATTTTTTCCTGCCGTTGGGAGGACCAAGTAAGTGGTTATGCAGAGCCTCTGCAGACAGCACAGAACCAGCAAGGCTGTTTCACCTTTCAGACTCTGTCCTGACTTCCTTCCTTGCTGGCACAAAACACATTCGCAGCTATAATGTGACTCACAGCAGCTACTGCCAAAGCTTTTTTTTTTTTTAATCAGATGCTCAAGAACGTTTGCAGGCTCCTACATCAATGCCTGTAATTCTGGAGTTACCAAAATCCCCCATTTCTGGTTACTTCAGCCAGAGCATGGGTGCTGGTCTTCCTCCAAATCAACAAGCCCCAATACGTGGCTGTAGAGAAGCTGAAATAAATATCCATACACATCATAGATTATTTAGAACTAAAACCATCACCATGATAAAGATATTTTTTTCCTGCCTCTAGAATAATCCCTTTAACTAAACCCAACTGAAGGACAGATTGTGAAATAGTTGGCAATTTGTTTTCTGCTGCACCTTTTCCAACACCTCCAAATACATCCACGTGTGGAGAAAAAACAAAAAATAAGAATTCTGTTTAGTTTGCATTGACAGAACAAGACCGATGCCTTCTAACCAACAAAGGCTCAGCTGGCTACAACAGATATCAGGAGTAAATTAAAATCAAATTAAATGTAATGGGGATCCAGGTCAACCATACAGGAACAAAAAAAGTGAGCACAGTCTTACTGATCCAGATCTTTAATGTAGTACCCTGAAATACTCTGCTTCAATCCCAGGATCTCAGCAGCACTTCAAGAAGGTGACTGGGAGTCTGAATTCCACTTCAGCCGCTGCCTAGAGCGCTCTGCCACAGGGCTCAACGTCTTACTTAAGCTGACGCATCCTCCAGGGCCCTACACAGGTACATCAGTCTCTCTATGTCTGCACTGTTAAATAAAAGCCTAAAATTAGCTGTGAATAGGTAGCTACATGTTGTCTGGTTTCCTTTCCTAATTAGAAGTACGTTAACTTCTTTTTGTGCTGATAACTGGAAAGACATAACAGGAAGTTTATTTTCTTTTACAATTCATAGATACAGTGGCTAGCACAATAAAATCTAAGTTTGAATTTCTAGGCACTGCTTTTGTACTTACAAAACCCAAAGGAAATTTATTGTGCTAGAAGTAAAATAATTTGTAAGTCTCAGACAAAACATTCACTGAAAGCTAAAATGGCAAAAAACAGAAAGGGGAGGTGAAATAATTAACAATAGTGACAAGAATGCTAAAGAAAATGTGTATTAGCTAACACCATACTATGTTTATTAGAGATACCCTCTCTCTGAAAAGGAATCAGCAAAAGGGAATAATTGAAATATATTGTGAGTGGCCCAAAGCAGAATAAAACAGGATCACCTGAGTAAAAAATCAACTCCAGAACAGAAGTGAAAAAAGCGTAAACCAGCCAGACCATGCACAGGTATGCACAGAGAGGAAAAACAAATTATTATTAGTGAAACAGAATGAAACCTGTCTTAGTCAGTCCACCCAAGAGAGCAGCAAAAATCAGTAGCCTGGCTGAGGGCATCTTTTACTAAAGGTCAGACAGAACTGCAGGAGAAACCTCAGGGATCCCTTAAAGTGGTTCCCTAAGACACGGGATGCCTAATGGAGGAGGAGAGTTGTGCAGGTTTCATTGTGTTTATTAAATACAAGCTAAAATATTAAACATGATAACAGCGGCTAAACTAAATCAAACATACTCTAAGTGCGATACAAATCATCGTTAGACAATGTAAACAAACACTTGATACACACAAAGCCTTTATTGCAAATCCTCGCAATTAGATCTGTCCCCAGAGAGATGCCACCGGCTCCGGGAGCCCACAGCCCCCGGCTGCGGAGTCCTACTTGGTTAAGGACACCGGAGATGGGCAGGCTCAGTGTCAGCCCGCTGCAGGAGCCAAGGGAAGCTGCTCTTGCTAGGACAGTCTCCTACTCTTGCTCGCTCCGCTCTGGCCCTACTCCAGCAGCAGCACTTCCCTGCAACAGGGTCTCCACTCAGCCCAAACCACCGGGGACAAGATCTCTTCCAGCCGGGCTTGCCAGCGGCAGCTGCTCCCAACCAAAGAGTCTCTCTCCAGAGAAAATACTGTCTCAAAGCCAGCCATGCTCTAAGAACAGTGGCTCCTAACATAAATGGTCTCCTTTCAAGAAGAAATACAGGGAAAGTCCTCACAGCCAGACTCTTTCCAAAGGGAGCAGCTCACACATTAATCCAATGAATAATTCCAGGCTGGAAGATAAAATATTTAAAGCGAAAAAAAGGCAAAAGATCTTCAGAGTTCACAGTTTTCAAGCCAGCCTTCAAAGCCCACAAGCTCACTATCATTTGCCAAGTAAGATCAACATGAAGAGTGTGATTATAAGAAACATGAAAAGTTGCACCACCAAATCAACAGGGACTTCAGAATTTAGCAAGTATAGGAGCCAGTGGAGCTGCTGAAATGCCAAGTTCAGTAACCGCAAGCGGAAGTCCACAATAGTGCCATGATCTAACGTATGATTCAACTGATAGTCATTATATCACACAAGGAAAAGACACAGGAATTGTCATATTGGATCAGATGCATCTAGCAGGGATCCTCCTACAGTAGCCAGTACTAAAATCTTTAGCGGTTAAGCAGCAAGGGCCTAGCCACCGTACTTCACAAGTTTCTTCCTTATGCCACTATTCAGAGCATGAGTTATGTTCCAAAGCCTGAAGGTCTATTTGCCCTCGGGGTTTTTTTTTATCTCCATCTAATGTGAACGTGCAAGCCTTCATTCTACACAGAGACATCTAAACCTGACCTAGAAATGAAGCCTGTGAGGATTCCTACCACCAATTTCCACCAGGTTACTTATGCATTGCCTACAAAGTATTTCTTTCAACCCATTTCAATCTGCTCTCCTTTTCTGAAGTAATTCTTGGTTGCTGTTTTTGCGGAAAGGTAAGCAGGAATGCTCAACTCATCTTTTCTGCACCATTCTACAAAAACAAGCACAGTTGCCCTATTCCTGTGAAAGAGGATATAAGTAATTCAAAGTTCCTCACCATTGCTGCGGGCTAAGGGCACGTACACAGGCAATTGCTGTTGGATCAGCTGATGTTCAATAACTTGTTATCACCCACACCACTGAGCTTCTCACTTTCAGAAAAGCCCATTACAAAACTTGCAGTAAAGCTTCTGGCTGGTCAAAGATTTTCTGAAACCCAAATAACTTGTCAAGTGGATCTTTTCTAACCGTATTAAATCTGCAGAAACTATGCCAACTGGAGCTAACATCGTGACCATCTGTATTTTTTATAACATGGTCTTTAACGTTAGTTCAACCAGTTTCTCAGGTACCAAAACAATGCTTACTATCATGAAATTCCCTGAATCTCTACTGAAGCCTACTTAAATTATAGATAAACCTGTGCTACTCTTTGTCTTCTGGTATAATAGATTACTTGAGCAAAGACTGCACTTTTTCCTCCCAGTGTTTCAGCCCCTCTATTTTAAGATCCTTCACAACCCTTAGGTATATATTTTCTGATGATTTTCTGCCCTTTGATTTATCAGCTGGTTGTAACATTTTTTCTATTGACATGTCAATCAATGAATGGCTCATCTTTACTGGCTGAAAAGTACATATTTGCTCAAGATATTTGAAGTGAAGACAGAAGCTGCAAAATCATTTGACTTCTCCGCAATGTCCTTAACCTTCCTGATTGTCTGGCAGGCTTTCTCCTTCACAGATACTTTGAAACTTTGAATTCTTGTTGTTGGAGTTCATTTGATCAGATTTCTCCCCGTTTCTTCCCTGCAGTATAGTCTGGTTTCTATAAGGCCAGTTCTGTTTTCTGAAGGATGGCTGTCCGCCACAAGTCCCTTCTTCAGCTGTAATTTTGAAGTAGGCATGCAAGGCTTCATACAGCATGCTTTGAAACAGCACGTCTGACTAAGCTTTCCAAACTGGTCCTCTCCAAGATGTCAGTTACAGCAGCTTTATCAAATGTTGAAAGTATCATCATGCCTTGCTGGCCTCTTCCACCCTTCACCTCCTGCTCACCCCCTTCAAGCCTACAGCTAGGGGCAAAGCTACACGGCACAGTCTGGGCAAAAAAAGGCATGTGTATGGCTAGAGCTCCTCATGTTACATCATTCCCACTGAAAAAAAAAAAAAAAAAAGAAAAAGAAAAGAAAAGGAAATTCTGTTTCTGATCCCTGTTTTTGTGAAGATACAATCAGAAATATGATCCAAGAGTGCTGACTGAATGCTGTCTGCTCAAGCCTTGAAATGTCTGGCAGAACGAGTTGTCACATGATTTTTACTCATTTTTATAGTGAGTCTTTCTCCTTTGATCTAGTAACAATAGACACTGAGATGCATCGAGTGTGTTTCAAGTTCATTTCAGGCTCTCAATCATAATGCAATAAGGATTTTGATTTTTAATTCTTTTTAACAACTTCCTTCTTCTGTGGTATACTGTCGACACCCTGTCCATCCAATCTGGATCTTTTTGGATGGCTGTACTGGAAATGTGGGAAAGCACTTTTCCTACCCTGCTACCAGTCTCTACCTGTGCCACTGTACTTTATCCGGGCCACAGTCTAAAAGCTAGACTTCAGCCTAAAATCCCTGGGTAAATATGCTGCGCACGCTTCAGCATTTTGCTGAACATCCCTGCTCTGTAAAGCAGTGTACCAACGTCTCAGTGGCAGTTTTACAGAAGTCCACAAGGAAAGCTGTGTCTGAGAAGAGAATAGCCCTAATGGAATGACCTTTACTGGGACTTGACACCTGCTACCTTGTAAGCTTCTTACACACACAGCTTAATCCACCTGGAGGCTTTTTTGCTTGATGGAAGGTGATAAAAAAGCTGTTAGACTGTAAGCTCTGTCTTAGATTCAAAGCATGTAGGCTCCTTGATATTCTGAAGCTTAGGGCACACAGAGGGGAAAAATATTTCTTAGTTCAGGTGCAATTCTCAAGTTGCTTATTAGGGATGAACCCTGGTCTAAGAATCACTTTATTGGTATGAAAGTAAAGAAAAGGCTTCCCAATAGGAAGAAGGGTCCCAGTTCCGCAGTACTACAGACAAGATAATGTAATAGTGATCATAAAGCTTTCCTCAGCAGACAAGAAGAACAAAGAAGCCCAACTCTAGAAATTTACAATCCACAGAGGATCAAGCAGATTGTATTCTGGATACCTTAAAGGTGAATGCTCTAAAACATGCATCAATCTATAGTGATGAAAACCCGGTCCCCTCTGATTATAAATAATTCCCTCTTTCTTTGAGACAACAAGGGTCTAAATCAAAAAGTTGTATCAGTGTGATTTTTAGCATGATGGAAAAGGGGAAAAAGCAGAGTAAAAGACAGGCCACACTGCAGCACTGCCTTGGCACAGCTGCTGGGAGAAGCCAGTACACGAAAGCTGAAACAGCCTCAGAATCAGAACAGAGGAAACATTAGCATTATTTGGGAGATAGCTTTATTTGGAGCTTAAAGGAAAAAAAACAAAAACCATAAACAAAATACTCCCAAAGAACCGTCCTTCTCAACAGCTGATGTCCCTGAAGAGAAATGACCTATCACTAACCACTCAAACTGTAGTGGAAGCACAAGTGAGAGCGGCATACCAAAAATGCACTGGTGGCTGGGAGCTGAACTGATGTCCTCCAGGTCACTACTCCTCACCCTCTTCTCACCATCTCCATGCCAAGCACCATCTCCCTCAGGGAAGTGAATCCCTGGAGCTCATCTTCCCTCCTGCGTGAGCTAAGGTGCATCAAAGCCACCAGCTCTGGACTTGCAGGACCTGGGAAAAGGAAAAATTGTGCAAACCCTTTATTTCTTACCATGAGAGGAAGCTCAAATGAGCTCTCTTCAGCTGAAAGCTTTTCCTAGCAGAAGCTCCCATTTCATGCTTCCTTGGGCATCGTCTCTATGATTTCTTTTTTTTTCCTTGGAAGGCTGATGTTGACAATTTCCCATCACCATGGAGTCTTCAAACACTTTGTCCTCTGTGGTTGGCCAAAGTTGGCCCTTTAAAACTTACTGTTTTAAAGGGCTGGATGTAAGAAGTTCAGAATGGAAAAATTTATGCAGAGATAGCTGTTTAAGAAACACTGTGAAACAGCTGGAAGCCTTCTATTTATTTATTTTAAGGTGGCTGACACCTGCACTGATGGCTTTAGTCAGATCTAAGGACACATGCGAGCACTTGTAAGATCAGGGTTTAGGTTTGAAACACCCCACCCATATCATATATGCCAGGCTCTTAATGTAGCAGTATCTAACCTTTATCTGCTGGCTTTTATAATATAGGCCATTTATATGAAGTGAGTGGAGCATTGATCCTCCTGTTCAAGTTTCCTGAGATTATTCAGTATTAGTATTGCTGTGATTAGTCACACCGTGGCTGCTGTTCCTGTAGATTGTTTGATACAGTATATTTCCCACTATACACAAAGCAGCACTGTAGGAAAACCCAATTCAATCAATTTGAGCAGCCCTTCTTGTGCTACATTGGTATATTATGTATTGGACAGATAAAGTTGTGATCCTATCTAATATATTCTTTGGCTGGTTTGACTGATGTACCGAATGAATGGAGATACCTAATGCTATCCAATCCTGCTGCTGAAAGATAATGGCATCATTATTTGAAGACAGACCAAAAAGGAGAAGGGGGGAGGGAAGGGTTTAACCACTGCTTCCCACATCTGTAGCGAACATAGATACTGCAGTGTGTGAAGGAAGAAAATCAGGCAGAGGAGACTTCTGACAGCAAGCTAAAGGGAAGTGGAAAGTGAGAACAAGGAAAAGCTCTAAATATGGATGTGATGTCAACTGCTGCAGAATGAGGGTGTCTCAGCCTCATTTTCAAGAGGTGCTCTGTAAACTGCAAGGCACTTTTAGATAAGCAAACTGAGACCTACACTGTTGTATTCTTTTCCCCACTTTTATAATTATTTGTTGGGATGGCAGAAGCACCCGTACCCAAGAGAGGGACTACCACATCCTTGCAGCTGTACGCACCAACTGGCACGGGAGAGCACTTGCAGCTTCCCTAGTGGCCACCCTCTAGCGGCAGTGCTCCATGACTCCAGGTTTTAAAAATAAGAAGAAAAAGAAATGCCATTTTTTAAAAAGTTTCTGCCACTTGATGTGCTGATCCAAAGCCTTAAAGAGGTAGTTAATGTTTCCAGGGTTTAGGCTGACTTTCTAACACCAGGGCTGCACAGAACATTTAAAAGCACGTCAGCTTTTACCTAAAACACCTTGGACCCAGTCCAGGAAGGGAGCCAAGAAATTCTCTCCTATGTTATATTTTAAAAAAGAAACACAAGTAGCTCATAAGAATGATTATAATAAAAGGGACAGACACAACAGGTAATGGAAGTGTAGCATCTCCAGACAACAGTTAACGTAATGCACAATGTGTATTGTGTCATAAATGTACAAGTCTGAGACATGGAAGACAGTGTCATAAGACAGCAGAATAATGGTGGCATCAGGTGATATGTTTTGTTAAGTCTTGTATATAAACTCCCTTAATTCCTTCAGTCTCTCGGCAGTCTTCTTTGGTGCTCCTGATGGGTTAAGACAGCATTAAATTTACTGATGACGTACCTTAGTCTGGAAGCAGCACTATTTATAGCACTTGAACTATATGCATGGTACAGTTTTACCCAATTTATTATCATCGACATATAGCTGGACAGCTTTGCTAGTAATCTGCTGTAGTCACTGGGGACTATTTCAGTCCAGTTCTGATGTTGTAAAGCACTAGTTTAAAAATCGCTAATTGCTTAGTTTCCTATACCAAAAATATTCATATTCAGTGAAAGCAAGTGACAGTTCATCTGACGAATGGATGTGTATGTATGGAAGGAACCATTACGTGGTGGTTGCACAAATTTTCACTCATTTGAATAGTATGAGCCTAAAGACTTCAGATTAACCAGATCCCACTGCAACTGGGACTGCAGATACCTACCTTTGCTGCTTAAGTTCTTCCTCGGCTTATTTATTTACTTTTTAATGATCCCCCCAAGGCCTTTTACATAGATATTTTTCTTGGGTTTAAGTACAAAGTTTTTTAATTGACTTTTTTGACAATTTAATTAGAATTACCTTTCCCTTGTGATTACATTTATTTTTACATTTTGTGACTGTGCCAATTTTGATCCATTTAATTAGTTTTAACTATGTCCCACATTTCTCACCTTCAGAAGTACACCTATTACATCAACTCAGCTGTTTTCCTCATAAATTATCTGAATGTAGAGTAACTTTAAGGAAAAACACTAGGTTTATTTCTTAATCATACTCTAATGCTATTTATCAAGTTCTATGGATGACCCACCATAGTCACAACGAGTCTAATGGGATTTTGGATTCTTTCCCCCCCTACTTGTACAAGGACCTAACATTTAGTAAGAGAATAACTAAAAACCAAACTGTGCACTAGGAGCCATTGTCAGCTGATGCCTGTAAAGACACATTTTAAAGTTTCATCATGGATCTCTTCTCAGTGAAAAATCCTCAGAACTTACAGGCAGCTCTGACTCTGATACATTTTTCAAATGCTGTATCTGATTCTTTCTCTGTAAGCTATCACTTTCATTGACTTTCATGCAGCCACTGAGGATAAAGCAATATTAACAACCTAAGGCTGAGGTACATGCACAACTACAGGTCAATGCTTATATTTATGCCACAGGGCAGGGTGGCAAAGTGTATCTGCTGTGGAATCTCCACTCCTGGACATCCTCAGAGCTTTCTTATAAGACCTGGAGCAGCCTGATCCCAGCTGGCCATGATTTCAGCAAAGGGGGAGCTGACTAGATGACCTCCAGAGTCCCTTTCTGACCTAAATTATACTATGTTTTTATTAACCTGATGAAAAAATTTCATTTGAGCTTTGTTGAAGCAGGTCATTCTTCTCAACTACCTTCGTTTTGCCAACAAGGACATTGAGTCAGGAAGTTGGAGATTCATCTTGCTGAATTTCAGACACTTAACTGAGATGGCTAAATTAAACACCTAGTTGTTCTATACTTCATTCCCAGTCCAGAAAAACAGGATGACACCACGACTTGTGTACACCCCAGATCTAGTCAGTGGGGAGAGGGGGATAATTATCATATAACTCAACTGAGTGCTTAAAGCAGGTGGGATGAACTTGAAATCCAGTAGCTTGCCATGGAGAATCTGTAAGGAAGAATTACTAGCTTTTTCTGCATTTCTGCCACTACAGCATACTTATTTATTCTGACAAACTGAAAACATTTTTTTTTATGTTTATCATCAACATTGATGCCTCATGAATTAAAGTGGCAATGATATTTGAAGTGGTTCCTGTAGTATTACAAACTGAGTTAGTACATTTCTAGATTGTTATCTGATGTCCATAAACTCAGAGGAATATTTCAAACAGCACAGTATTATTTTTTTCTTCCTCGTGGAAAACAGCAACATGCTAAACTAATAACTGTATATCTGATTCTGATTATTTCTCAGGTGTCAAATCCTTCAGCAGATGAACTTGCATGTGAAAGTTCAGGGAAGAGTAACAAAGTAATCTGACATCTGCTGTTACCCACAAGAACTGGGGAGAATGGTATTGCTACCATTTCCTTTTAAGCAGATTCTCAAAATTAATCTGAAGAAACTGGTAAATCACTTCCCCTCCCTGTAATAAACAAAGATAACTGGGCTGTGACATCCACTCTCTTTCTGGGAAATATAACAGGAGGGTGTAAACTGAGCACTGTGCCCAGCCAATAACCCAGGTTATAAGGGTTTTTATCTTGAGTAATACCAGGCAAATTTTTCTGAACTAATTTTTATCAAACATTTGATGTATAGCCATAAAACAGTATCAGATGACCCTCACCTGCCAGATACAGATTTTGTTTCTCTCAAGGAGGAAGAGGACCATGTGCAAAAAGACTCCCACTTGCTTTTCAACTGGACTGACCACTGCAGCCTTAACAGACATGAACTCAAATTCAGTACCCAGGAGGCTGTCAACAGCAAACTGGACAATTTTCTAAGCAATTTGCGCTTGTTTATTAACAAAACCAAACAAAATTCCACCCAAGATTAATTTAACTTGCAAGAATTTCTCTCTAGGCTAGACCTCTTCAGTTTTAAAGATCTTCCGAAGCCCAAAACCACAGGGCTCTGCATGTCCACAGCCACAACACAACACAGTGAGTATATTTTCAGCTTCTCATAGCAGATTCAGAGATTCCCCACTCTTGCTCTGTGAGGAACAGGTCTCTGTTTGCCTGTGTAATACGAGACACATCCAGATTAACCATGGGCTTTTTTCCCCAGCCACTGTACAGGAGCTCTTCAGCTTAAACTCCTTAAATGTTTTAAGAACTGTGCATGCTTACCACTGATTTTCCATCTAGTCTTTGATTTGCTTCCTCCACTGTCTGGAAGAAAGCTAATGACTGGGAAGTATCTTAAAAAGTGTAAATAGGATGATTCAGATAATGCTAGGATGAAAAGCCTGACATCAGCCCTCTGAAAAGTCATGAAAAAGCTGATATTGGATGAGATAAGTATAAAAATAAGGAAGATTATAATTAATGCTAATTAATACTAATTACTTCATTAGTTTACGATGGGAGAAGAGACAGGTTTTATCAAACAAACAATCACTAATAAAATTACTGGTTTTATCAAACCACTAAAAATAATCACTTTATTTACTAATAAAATAAAGGCAATTATGTTGATCTGCCACACTTCTGTAAGGTATCTGAGTCACCCCAAAAGAAGGTTAGAAGTCTGATTATTACATCACATGAAGAAGAGTTATCCACTTCTGAATGTGAAAGAAAGATATCAGTGTATTAATCTCTAAATCAGCAGGAAATGTGTAACATGATGAAATAGTTGGTAGCCACAAAGATGAAATTAATAACTAACAAAGGGAACACTTTAAGCAAGGAAAAAAATGGTAAATTATTCACAATTTGAAGTCTTTTAGAAAGAAATCTTCTTAGTGTAAGCATCTGGTACACTTACATAATAGGCATTAGCAGCTTAATGCAAAATTAAAAGATAAGGCTCTCTGGTTTATATTACAAAAGCAATAATCATAACGGTCTTTTCAGGCCTTAAAATGAGTCTGTTAGCATGGTTCCAATGTGCAGCACATGGGGCTCCTCAGCATGATCCCAAACGCACTTTCTTTGATCCAGCTCTTTTGGACACCCTCAGAATCATTAATCCCAACACGGTGGGGTCTGTCTCTTGCTATTTCTTCTTGTAATGTCATTTTCATTCCTTCTGCAACAAGACTTCTGGAGCATTGCTCTTTAGCGGAGTATTAGCTCTCCTAGAGGCCTCCCTGGTGCATCACCTAACTGTTCCTCTGTGCCATTACACCAGTTTCCACAAGATCAACTGACTGCCTGTATAACTGACCTGGTCTACATTATTTATTGTAACTTTCGCTTTATTATCATAACTCTTTTAGATTCTGGTAACATTTTTTGCAGCTTGCTGAAGTCTTGCTGTAGCATTACACCTTAAAGCATACACCTTACTTTGTGCCATTACACCTTGAAGGTGCATCCACCTGCAAGGTGACACCACCATGCAGTGCCTATGTCTGGGGTTAAGCACCCACCCCTCCATTTGTTCTCCTGCAGACAGAACAGACCCCCATCCCACTACACTGTATTGCCTAGGTGCCCAAATTTAAGGTCTGATCTGACACACTTCAGCTGAAACCCACCTTGAGCTCTCTGCCTGTCAGGAGAAACCTCCAGAGTAGAGTGGGTCCCTCACCACTCCACGTTGGGCCAGGCTCTGGAAATACCTCTCACTGCTACAATGCCATCACAAAACCTAAGGCAAGTAGGATCCTAACTCAGATGAGCAGTCATGGTCTGAAAGTTAGGCAGAATAAATATAAGCCTGTAGGTTACCTTTGTAGATCCAAGAGAACTGATACCAAATTAGATTAGCATTTTCCTCCTTTTCCAAATCCTTTTCTTCTTTATGCAGTTTCCTGTTTATGCAACTTCTGTAGCAACCTTAATGGGTATTTTGACCCAGTGTACCTTGTGATAAATGCCATAATCATCCACATTTGGAGGCTATCCCATGTTCTCGAGACCATAGATTTTTGGATCACAGCCCTTTATTTCATTTTCATTTGGCTTCTGTTTCTAAGCACTTTGCTTATTATCAAGCCCTTTTGTTGTGTGTACTCCGGTTCCATCCTACTAATTGGCTACAGTGTAGGTCTATGATCCCTATCAAATTAACTCCTACTGTAATTAAGCCTGCTACAATCACACTGCCTGCATAACCTTCGTTAAGTCATGCCCTCGTTGCTGTAAGATCTACACGCAATGTCAAACTTGCAATACTTCCCTTCGCACTTTCATCAGTGACTATGCATTTGAAGCTATCTTGGACAAACGCATCTCTTACATAAAAACTGAATGCCTTTTTAGAACCACAAAGCAGTTGACACAATGGTCAATATCTAATGGTAAAATTAAAAATCAGTCCATTCAGCTAAGTTAGGTGACTTTGTTGACTTTAGAAGGATCAGGGGATTCTTTCTGCATGGCATGGTACTGAGTGGACATGGTACAAGATATAGTCAAAGAGTCTAAAATAGTCAAGATTTTCCATTGTGGCATCTAGGCATGCATAGTAAGAGTTTCCTTCTGGATGGGTTGGTGACCTTGTAGAAGACTGGTAAGAAAGAGGGAATTCACTTTAAATGCCCACAACATTTCATTTACTCTAGTCATCAGGGCTCTCTATAAAGTCAGTGAAGCCTCCATCCTAAGTCAGGCACTGGCCACATTCTAGAAACCCATGTCATTTGGTTTAAGCAACATAGTAACAATCTCCTCAAAACCCAAAGCATTGTTGAAGATTTCCTTGTGGATGGTGGTAGCCAGAACAAAGCCATGATGTACAGGTGCCAGGATTCATGGGGGGAAAAAAGTGAATTAACTGTTGGTGGTGCTTTAAGAAATACCTTAGTGAAAATAATTAGAACAGGAAATACAGTCAGCTAAGTAGAAGCTACTTTAGCACTCCTTTTGCTATTTTTATTTGCACTGGTTAATACATTCTTACATCTTAAGATAACTAGGCCAACTTGTCTGAGGGAACGCAGAACAGGGTGCTAATTTCATCTCTGCCTCACAATTCACCAGTGTCAGCACTTCCTAAACTGGAACTAGGCATCCTGTCCTATTTGATGATGTCACATAGCAAGTTCTATACACTGTTACTTTTTGCTGTTAAATTAAGCGGAACAGTCAGATTTTGACAAAACCTGTTGGACTAATAGTAGGCAACCACTCACTCAGTGGCCTCCCAGCATCACATTTCCCACTTCTCCCTTGTTAATATCACATCCTGTCTTCAGCAGCCATTCGTATGAAATATCCAAAACTTTCCACTGCCCTTTAGTTATCACCATTCCTGGAGTAAATGATTACTATATAGACTTAATTACATATAGATGATAATAGAAAAATATCTTACTTGTGATTGACTAAGCCTAGCAAGCACAATCTGCATTTGAAGAATTTCTTCCATGGAAAATTACCTCAGAAAGCACAAAATCAAAATGGTCACTTTCAGTTCAGGGTGAAACTCCTTAAAGATTCTGCAGTGTCATCCTGACAAGTCATCAGCTGCCTCTGGCACATAAATTGTACTAGCATACTGATATATCAAATTCCAGAATAACTGTTTGTCATCCGATGAGAATGTTGGTGACTTAAAGATGAGGAAAGATAAGTGATAAATTTATAGTTGTAGTTTAGGGGAAAAAAAAAGACAACAAAACTGTGTTAATTTATTTCCAAAAGCAGGTATTTCTGACTGCCAAGTTCCTATTTTTTTGCACGTGTCAGTCTCATTGAATCTACTATCTGGAGTGCAGACTCACACAGCCAAACTGAGAACAGAAAATTCAAAATAATTTACCAGAGAGCCACTTACATTAGTGAGGTAATAGGAGTATTTTAATCATATTTCTGTTACTGAGACTAAAATTATTGTACAGTATTTTTCTTTAAGTTCATAAGTACTGCTTTATTTAGAGTTGCTTATGAAAAACCTGCCTTTAATGAAAAGACTTTCTTTCCAAATAGTCAGTGACTCACATGCTTTTAAAACAGCTCTCATTTCTATGAATAATACTGAAGACTAGAACGATCATAGTCTACTAGAAAACACCTATTCCTTTTCTCTACTTTCTCTTTACTCATATAGTATGCAGCTACACATAAAAATATTCAGAATAAACACGACTTTGGATGCACACTTAACCAAAAAAAAGGCAAACTTATGACCAATTTATCATGTCAGTACAACTACAGTGCTGATCCTTCTCTTCCAATCCAGTTTGAAACTGGAACCAAATAGAGCCCAAGGGGCTTCTTCATTTCCATTCATCAGACAGGTCTCCAACATGCCACTATATTTGATTCTTGGTCAGCGACATTTCTTCACCCCCAATATGCACATACAACATTATCCATATTTATCTTGTGAAGACAGAGGCTGTCCCATGATATTTTATTATTTAATGCTTCAAGTGCAAAAACCTGCAATAATCTGCAGGAACAAGAGAGGACTTTGTTTATGATTTCAGAAAAAAATTAACTGATTTAGGACTAAAGCTTTGAAGGCGTTTTTCTCCTCTAAGTAAACACTGGCTAGTACGCAACAAGCGCCCGTATACCCTGTGCAGCCTCTTAGGCCGTACAACACTGTTGTTGTGACCTGACAGTAAAACACAAACCAGGATGGTGTTCAATTCTTGCCTCTCCTTTGCACTGGAAAGAAACATCACATATATGCAACTATCCAAGACCAAACAGAGACTTGTGAAATGATCTTGTCTATTATTTTGTACAGTCCAATTGCTTTTGTGCATGAATGTAGGTTGCCTCTACACTGCTTAAATGCAATTCATTCATAATGCTAACGTAACGCTAACAACAAACACATAGGCAAATTTTTCCTTTCAAAGCAGTGTTGTCTCCACAGGATAAAATTTAACCTTTCACGCTGAGCAGAGGAAAAAATTTACAAGATCTTAAAATATACTATAATGTGCTCTCTATAAAACAAAATTAGGGCTTAACTCCTTACTTGCATTTAACTGAGGTGTACAAACTTCTCCCATGTAATTCTAGGCACTTAAATGAGGTGTCTGTGGAGGAGCCTGGCTGTCCTGAGCTCCCTCTCCACTTGCAGCAGACACACAAATAAATTTCCTGAAGTGTGATAATTCCTGTCCTCCCTCACCACCCCTAAACAAAACCTTTGCTTACCCTCAACCTGAATGGCTTCAGTGAGATTGAGAGGTATGTATACAATTTCTCTCACAGTTCTTGATTTATTATTATCTACATGGAGACAAATTATGGTTGCTTTATAAGAACACAGGACTGGAAGCAATGCCCTGGGCTATCACATCAAGACTGTTCTCCTCAACTCCCTGTGTTTACCTCCCCTGAAGTATTTGTAGAGAGCAGTCAGTCCTTCTCAGCCCTTATTTTGCTAGTCGAAACAAGCTGGAGTCCTTTGTTATCTCCCTGTCAGACAGCTCTGCATTTTCCTGATCACCCTAGTAGTCCTTTCTTGGAGTTTATTCCAGATTGTAACCGAGAAAGATTAATTCATTGACCTGAAATGCACACATTGCTGCAGATACGGCCTCATACAGTAGCAATAACGCTTCCAGGTCCACTGGAAATACTTGGTCTCACACTTCTTTGAATCCTGGTTACATTTTTCATAGCGGTATGGCACTGATGATTCACAAACCTCCTAAGTTAGACAAACAGACATCAATCTGTCTTCTTCACTCATGTTTCCACGGAGGAGCTTCCAGCTAGTCATGCCTGCCCCTGGGCTACAACAGTTTTAATGAGTTAAATGAAACAGGCAACAAACATTTGTATCCTGGCTTCACTAGCTGAGATATTAAACACATATTAAGGTTGTTATTTTAGAGCTGCTTTCTCAAGGGCTATTTCCAAGCCTTCTGCAGGATTAGCCAGCCCCATTCAGATGCACATAACCCTCCGCAGCACAGGGCGGTAATGCTAACCTGGCTCTTCTCACCAAGAGTAGCAAGAGGCTGCCAGAAGTTTGTACTGTCTCTTCCTTTTTCTTTTGTTTCTGAAACATTTTATTCAGCTCACCAGAATGACTGAAACCAAGAAATCCAAACAGTTTAATGATACAAAATGGTTCAAATTAGTGTCTGTCTTGTTTTTCTCTGTAGTTTAAGGGATCAATATTAATGAAGAGAGAAGCTATAAACATCACTAATGAGGATGAAGTGGAATATCCCCCACCAGAGCTGTATGCACTTGAGCTTGCACCAAATGAAGATGACATCCACTATTAAAGGCTGCATTTTAATCCAGCCACAATAATAACAGTGAAGTTAGTGCTATTGGTAAATTTTAATAGATGATGTCTTACAAAAGCTCCCTACTTGAAATTCAGCCCAAAGACTAAATTAAAGTCAAAGCCCTAGTCAGTTAACTGGGCTATAACATGTGAAGAATTGATTTTCTTATTTTCAGCTGTCAGACCTGCTACAAAGAATGAGTTTTAATTCTGGGGATGTTATTAAACTCCTTGCTTAACTGGCAGAAAAATGGAACCGCTAGCCAGGCGATAGTGGTGCGGCTGTCGGAGTGAATGACACCTGTCAGAGTATGATGAATGACCCTCTCTGCCCCACAATCCCCCGCTCTGTCACTCAGGTGAGGGCCATTAATCTTCATCGAGGGCCTGTCAGGCCAGGCAGCCACGACGACAAAACGTCTTCTCGCATTTGCCGCCGCCACGCACGTAACAATGCGATATTCTTATTGTCACAGCGACGCCGAATTAGCATAATTTATTATGACTTTCCTCCCCATGAGCCCCCTCCCCACCCAAAACCCAAGTAGGGGAGAGATGCGATTAGACAGATGGAGGGTAGGCCCAGCCTGCCAGCCCCGGAGCCCCCCGCAGTGCTTGATGAGGAGTGGAGCATCTCTACAAACCAATCAAAAAGCTGGCAGTTCAATTACAGAGTAATAAAGGGACATTCATCATTCAATTAGGCACCTGTCATGGTTTCACAAAAGGGAAAACTTCTAACCTGAGACTCCAGGGAGAAGATGCTACAACCAGGAGGCAGAGAAATAAATGAAAAAAGGACAAAGTCAATTACTGGCCAAACCAGACAGAAGGAAATATGTTAAAATAAAGGAAAACTTATCCCTAGGCAAAAATCAGGAAAGTTACATGACCTTACAAAGATTATAAACGGCCAGCATTAAAAGAGCTGCACCACGCTACTCTGACATGCACACTACCAAATTCCCACCCTTGCAAGCTTCAATGGAAGCTGAAAAAGCTAAATAATATCATGAAGAAAGCTTTAGGGAAAGAGGATTGTGGTTTAAAAGCCCCGATATTGCTACTGCAAAAGCATACAATGCACACAATCTTTAGAAGGAACATACCTATTCATCTCAGCTTGTTGCTGTGCCTTGTTTGAAATGCTATAAAACACCTGGGGTGATTCTGCCTATCACATTAGAAACATTAGCAATTCTGTTAACCACCAATAAAAGTAGGTAAATCATTCAAAAAAAAAATCAAAAAAAAATCACTAGTATGCTATACAAATGCTAAGACTTTGTCATGTAAAACAGAGAAACTAAGCAGGCATGCTTCATTCAAAGTTATTTTGCTCAATTTATGTGCTTCATAGTTTGCAGAACCAAGATCTTGAAAGTTATCAAAAATTAGAACATGGCAGAGATGAGATTGTTTGTCAAGCAGAGACTGGAACTAATGTGGATTTATCCTGTTCTGCAGCTGCAAATAACAGGTAAAAAAATAATAATATTAGATTGCTGAACAGCTGCTTGTGCAATAAACTCCGTTAAGTTGATTACCTGCCTGCTAAGAAGGTTTATAGTAAATTGCGACTCCAACATTAAATTACCACAGCAGCAAAGGTAGGATTTGGTTGGAAAGATGTAAGACTAATCCAAAAATACTCTTTAGAGGTGATGAATGAAACCCTGTATAACCAGCTAGAATGGGTAGAAAAGTCTAGAGTCTCTTGATGATTTGAATCCAACACTTTTCTTCAGAAGGGCTGTCCGAGTCCTGGTGCCTGCTTACATGGAGCACCACAGGGCCATGAGGAAACCTCCATTTATCACTGTATGAGTGTAAAGCTGCATGTCTACTCATCCCCCTCCCCCGCTCCAGCACAGTAAGTCCAGGAGCATGCCACGCTAACACAGCTATAAGGTTTCCAGGAAACAATCTAGTTCCTGTGTGAGGTTGCAGTTTGACATGTAGATGTGTCACCTCACTCAGACATGGGTCAGGCTACAGTTCTGAGTGCTCATGTCTCATCAGAGCATAGGATTTACACCTCCAAATCATACTAATGGTTTTCAAAATCCTGCCTAAATGAATTCATATAGTATAACAATTAGGGAACTCTTTGGGAATATTTTGTCAATTAATGAGGAAAAAATTTGTCAGATAAATTTGCCTGGGTTTCGCATATAACTAACTCCAAGCACCAGCAATTGTATACAGCAGTAGTCAGAGCTGGTCTTGCTGGGGAGAAGGAGGGAATCATCGTTATGCAGCATTTTCTTTACAGGAGGATCTAAATCTACAAACAGGGTGCAAAATAACTTAAGCAATTGATTTGTGTGCTGAATACTTCCTCCCGTGCCTTTTGCATTTGCATCCCAGGGCCTAATGAAGTTCTGATACAACATAACAAAGAGGCTAACAATGACTACATACCTCGCTCGCAGGGGGTGCTGCAGAGATCAATCTGTTAAGGTTTTTAAACTGGCTTGGAGATGAAGAGTGCTACATAGCATAAATACTAGCTATTGCACTGTGCATTGTCTTCATTACACTACTCTGAAAGAGTCATCATGGACTATTGTATCCGCTTTCCCATTATGCCAGGCAGGGGATTTTTTTGTTTTCCCCTGTTGGTATAAATACATTCTAAATACAAACTTGCAAAACCCAGAAGGTAGAAGAAAAAAAAAAGGCCAGAATTACTGAACCACAGAATTTATAACTCCTTCCCTACCCTTGCCCCTAGAAAATATAGTTTATCAATACAGCGGTTGCCTTTGAGATTAGTCGCAGTGTCGAGGTTTTCAACAGAACAGAGGCAGGGAATGGTACATGCGACTCAAAGGTGTTTGATGGTATCAGTCCTTGAGGTCTTGTGCATACAGTTCCACTGCAGCTGTGCAATGGTTCAAAAAATTGAAAGCCAAGTGTCCAGGGAATAGGTTACAAAATTAGTAATTTGTTGTTCCTGCTTTCATGTCAAACAGAAAACAAACAGCAATAATACCCCTTTCAGGAAGTCTAAAAATAACTAAATAAAACAGAGCTAAAAATACAACAATTGGTTTCAGATGCAGAGCTGCAATTATCAGGCTCCAAAACATCCAATTTGCCTTCTCTCTGGCACAAGCATACATTATAAACAACCTGGGAACTCAGAGACTAAATGCAAGGATTCTCAGAAGTCTTGTGTGAGGGATAATATGGGGAGGAAAAGAACAGCACTCCTATGTATTCCTAGTAGGTCACTACTATTTCAAGTTCTATTTTGCCATATAGACTTCTATATAGATAATGTGTCACAATAACTCACTAAACACTACAAATGAATTAAGAAATGCATAGAGGATCTTGAGTTTCCAATATGGTAGCCTTTAACAAATCAGGTTATCCAGGGCTGTCATATCAGTGATCTGGTTTATTAAGTCTTAATAAACCCAGCACATTTATCCAAATGCCTCAAAGAGCACTATTTACCCTTCTTGTTCCTGTGGATACTGTGTGGTTGCCTTGAGAAACACAATTTCCCGGGGAGGAAGCGCTACCAGGGGTACATGTCAGCAAATCCACAAAAGGAAAATGAGGGTAGAGGGAATAAAATAAAAAAAAAAGGTAATCACATTGAGACGAAAAGGGAAGACAGTAAAGTACCAGGACGATAGCAGGATGAATAATTGATGAGCTGGTGGTTTACAAGTGAGTTTCATTAATACTATCCTGCAGGTTCATTAAGCACTGTCCCAGGCTCATCTCCGAAGGTTCCTCCCGAGTTTTGATTAGGTGCTGCAAGTCTTTTGCTTAGCCATCAGAACCTCAGGCCTTTGGTGGTGACAACCGCTTCCTAAGCCCCTGTCCCTTCAGCCAAGCACCTTTTGGAGCTGTTTGCTATTCCCCTCCCACTAATCACAAGTCCCTAACCATGACAGCAAGTCTTAGTAAATAATATATCAAGATAAATGATAATTGTTCTGTTTTAAGTGTCTCCTAATGAGCATCATAAATTAAAAATTAATATTGCAAAGACTGTATGAATAGCATCAATGCTATAAACAGAGCAGCAGGGATCAAGAATGCAAATGAAAGTGAAACGCTCCCTTATCCACCCCCCTGTATAAAAAAAATTCTGGAGCCAGCAGACTGTTAGGCATTACAAAGCTAATAAATGACTTTAATGAAGTTCTGTAACAGGCAATTTCTTCTTAATCTTTCCTTCACCTTCCAATATCTGGCTCTTCTTGATTGTGAGATTTCTTTTGTTGATTTTTTTTTTTTTCTTTAGACCATCTCTTAAGAAGTGTTTGTTTCTTGTTAGGTGCAACAGTAATCTCAAATTAAAGCATGCTGCTGCAGCAAAAACTAGAGAATGGGCTGGTTAACAGATTGCTGGTCCTGATGAACATGCAGAAAGGCTAAAGCGATTTGGCAGTAGCCATTCTGTTGTGTGACGTTGCTATTATCATCGTGCCTTCTATTCAGAGAGTGCATTCAAATGGTGTCTTTTTCTGGGTGACTGACTAAGGTACACTTAGCTATGCCCTTATACCTCCAAGTTTCAGCTAGAAAGAAAGGAGGCAGCTGGAATTCTTACCCTTCCTGCTTCCAGAGCCTTAGTTTGTTCAATTTAGATGTAGCAGAAGTATTTGCACAAGCAGTGTTTGCTTCCTTTCTTAATGGCTGGCATAATCTGTAGCTGAATCCCACCTCCTTCAGTTTTGTAAATACCAAAATCAATCCTTCTGAAGCAAATGTCTTTGGGCACTGTAACTGCATCATCATGTCACTAATTATTCCTAGGCAATAAATAATGTCAGACTTGAAGAAACAAATAACACACAAGTTTACTATGTTATGAATGACACAAAGTACAAGTTCATGAAGGAATCTGACACTCAGGCGAGGATTAGAACACTTTGATAATTGACTTTTTTTTAAGATACATAGCAAGTCTCCTAGTCCTTGTCAATAATCAACAACCAACCAAGGTACCACAGAAAATAAGACTTGACCATCCAGCACAGACTGGATTACCTAAAATGCCATTTCACCACCCATTCTGTAATTCCAACCCTCTCTACTTTCCTTGCTTGCCTTTTCGTTCCCTCATCTGGCAGCTTTGAGGTAAAGAATAGCAACATCCAGTCAGCTAGTCTGATCCTTAAATTATACAAGACATGGGAATAGTGGGTTTAAAGAATGAGAGCATAAGTTACACATTTTAAAGAAAAGCAATTACTGAGAAGAGGCTACTCGTCTGTCTCCATCATTTTTAAGCCTAAAGCAATGGAAGTGCTAGTCACTGCTCTGTAATTAAGGCTGAAGTCTGCATTTCACAGAAGTTCAACTTCTTTCCATGATGCACCCTCTCCAAACAGAGCATTTGCTCTTTAAAGCACAGAATGACTTTTGAGAATTTATAAATATTTTACTTCAAGTTCATTTTTATGACAAAATTAGACATCCTGTGCCTTTTTATTGTACCAGTTGAAATTAGTACGAGAATAACTCAGATTTGAAATACTGCAGCAAAATCTCAGCATAACAGAAATTGTTTTTTCTAAAGCAAATGGTTCTCTTATCTTCCTCTTGGATACTGTTAGACAAGACTGAGACTCCTGTTAAACAAGACTTCAGTGATATCAGAGATAGGAAAAACTTTTTACAGTTGAAGTTTAGTTAAGTAAGTGTTACAAGACATTTATGCTCCTCTAGTGTTAGGAGCTCCCTCGGTGGAAGGCTTCAATTCTGCCATCATGGTTCAGAATTGCTTGCTTGGCTTTGTTGCCCTGGAAGTTTAGGCAGAAGCACAGGCAAAGCCGTTAAAAGCAGAGAGTCATTAAAAGTTGGAGACTAATGTATCTTTGAAATCCAATTTCATCTCCTTTGGGACAACAAACAGTAAAATGCATTAACCATAATTGTATGGTTATCTCAGGGCATCACTAGATGAAAGAATTAGTGTTACTCCAAATTTCAGCAAGCCTGGGTTTGTTTTAAATGTGATTTTATTTCTAAGGTACTTGGATTTATAATTTTGGTCTTTAGTTAATTAAAATATTACTGTAACATCAGTAATCTTTAGATTACTAATACAGTCCCTCCACAGTGAACTCTATTTTAATCAGCTGGTGATAATCACTGCAGCTACACTTAGTGGATCTATGCCAAATCTATGCCAGCTGAGGATCTAGACATGTATATTTGCTCTCTCGCCTTTTTTTTTTTTTTTAAAGTTCATACAAACTATGAGCATTATACCCAAGTGCGATTCCTCTTTTCTACCAACAATGGGTTTTGCACTGGTGCCCTTAAGTTTGATCTGTGCTGAAGACACCTGCTCTCAAGGAAATGAGCTGGGACCACCAACTCATTTCATAAAGGGCCACCGAGCAGCTGTCACATGGTAGCAACTCCCAGGCAGTACTGACCTGTAACAAATCTGAACCACTGACCTAGAGGTGAAAGGCTCTATATCCAATTACCAATCCCCTGAGTGAGCCACTACCAAGTTTTGCCTTGAAAACATAAGATAAATATGCGCAAGAGAATAAACAAGAATGAAGTAACACAAAAGTTGCATCGTTGTTAAAATTTTGCTATACACCAAATCTTGGAAATCAAATATATCATTGCCACCAGCAGACTATCTGGACTCAGTGCCTATTAAAAAAAAAAGCCTATTAAGAGGGACAGACTGAAGCAATATTACCCCTTTTTTCATCTTGTTTCACTAACAGAAAACAAGAACATCCACACAAGTTTTCCATAAGGAAAGAGAATGGTTGATTTCATGTTTCCCGCCCATGAATTCATCTAAGTAAATAACATTCTCCCTGCAAATGACTAAATAGTAAGCATAAAAAATATCCTTATTCTGTGAAGTAAGCCATTTCCTCTGCCTGCAAGTTCAAGAAAAAAGGCCACTTCATGACTGAGAGCCTGATAAAATGAGCTGTAATGCTACCCAGAAAGAGCTTAGAGAAGAACACACTTTTCTCTGCTTTGGTTCCATTTCACTCACATTACTCTTGACGGTGTCAGTAAGCACTAGAAGAGCACTATCTTCCCTTATTTTTAGCAATACCGAAGCTGCCAGAGAATTCGTCTTCTCTCCCAAATATATAAAACACAAGACATCTAACCTAAGTAGCAGTAACAAAAAACTGACTTAATGATTTCATCTTGATAATTTACTGCAATTACTACATAATTATATCAATGCATCTTTATAACTGTGATAATACAAGCTTCAGCTAAGGCACCTTTTAACAAAGGTAAGAAAAAGAGTTATTAGAAATGAGTCATTGAAAGTTCACTTCCTTTTTTAGGCTCCAAATTGTGCCACGCGTAGCCCTCTGGGTCTAGGTAGATGCGGACTGCAAGCTCCAGGCTGAGTGGCAGCTTGCCATCCATCTGCCCATCTTGCCAGCATCTTCCTCTGGCCCACCCAAGAGAACAGGAGCTTGGTAGAAAATATGCTGACAGGATAGCAAATGAACAAAAAGGCTGTGCAAGTCCTAATTTCAAGCAGCAACTTACAGAAATTTTTTTTTTTAAACCCCACAAAACAGTCATCTGTTATTGTTTCCAACAGTTTCTACCACAACGGCTGTCCCTGCTTGTAGCAATAAACACATGACAGTGGAGTCACTTTGCCGAACGGAATAGTTTTTGTTCACTCGGCAGAGGTTTTGCAGAGCTATCTTACTACAGTCTATTAATGCTCTCACCTTCCCAGGCAGGGAGATCCTTGAATGCAGTGAAGCCAGTAGAGAGGAAGGAGAGCCCTGGGGGTTGGGATCTCAGCTCCAATCCTGAGTCTGCCCCTGCCTTGCTGCAAGGCTGCAGACAAGTCTCTTCTCAGCTTCCCCCTTTATGAAGAAAGGATAAGGGCATGAGTATCCTTTGCAAGCTACATTTTGGATTCTATGTCTATAAAAGCTGAAAAATGCTACTACTTAAAGAAAGGGGCACTCTGCATGCACTAGAGAACTTCCTTGTCCTTAGTGAGTGAGACCACGTAAGTAGCAGAAGTGAGAGGGACACAGAAACTCCCTTTCATGACTTTTCTGTTGCATCTTAATGTACTTTGCATTCATTTCCTGAGTAGCAGTAGACAACACGCAGCCAGAGAAAAAGAGCAATAATACTCTGAAGTCTCAAGGGAAGGGTTTATTTTTCTCTTACCAACCCTTGTGGATTAACCTGGAGTCTAACTTGCTCTTCAGGCTCCATGCTGGGATCAGCACCGGCCCCTCAGAGGGAGCTGACCATGACATGGCAAGTTAGCTTTTCAAGAAGAACCATGTAATCTCCCTCCTGCACTTGGACAGCTGTCAGGAGGGGATTTGCAATGAAACCCAATACAATGGCGCACCAAAGAGCCCAACGCTCCCTGTACTGCCATATCAAAACCAAACCTGAAATCAGTCACATTATTCCGCTCAGGTGAAAGGATGACAGAGGGCACTCAGTAACAGATACGCTATGGACTCTTGCTAAGAAATGAAGTTGCTCCAGACACATTGTTTATTGGTAATCTACCACCTTCAGACTCAAATGCGCTTCAAAATGTTGTCTGTATACTGACACGCCTTGCTGTTTAAGGATCAGTAGCACGCTCTCCTTTAACATTTGTACACCTTAACTTGGAATTTACATTTGCAAAGTTGATTTGTGCATTAAAATTGTTTAAGAATGAAAGAGAACATGTTTGTAGACCTGAAACTAGATTTTCCTCTTTTTGCCATTTTTAAAGTTTTGATAATAGCTGATAGTCTCTTTGGTACCTCATCCCTCCCAGAGGGGTGGCAAACTTTCTGTAAAGAGATTTATCTTCCTCGGTATGAACTGTCAGGGCTCAAACCTCCTATCCTTTCTCCCCAGCCTGTAAAGACAGTGGCTGGGATTTATTCCAGCTAAAGAAAGCTGGGATATCACGTAAGCAACACTTATCAACAACACAATGAGAACAGATATTAGAAAACCAGTCTTGACAAGACTCCTAACTTTTAAGCAGCTAGGGCTTCATGTGCAGTATTCGGATTTGTTTCTACACAGTATTACTCCACGCCAGCAGCCACAAAGTGAGTCACAGAAAGCCCAATACAGTATTCACCAAAAAAAAAAAAAAAAAAAAAAATCAATGTGAGTTGGATCAGTCCCTTAAAAGCCAGAGAGTTTGATTTATTTTTAAGGAAATACATTGGTGAGAAGGGGGGAGGTGGAAGAAATCTTTCAGTTTGCCTACTCTGTAAATCAAACAGATTTTCCCCTCAAATAAATATATAAGTGAATGACCATTTTAGGACTGATGTGAATCAGTCCAGAAGGAATCATTTTTAAGAAAGTTGTTAGTGAACGGAAACAGGTGGCTATAATTTGAGTTAAACTGCAACCTTAACTGTAGTGTTTGCTATCATGAACACTATAACAACAGATGTACAGTTGCACCTTGGGATGAATTCATTACGGCCTGAGAAACATAATCATGCCATTCAGACCATATTTTGTCCATATGCTCATGTGGTTTACACCCCTGGTTTATTGGCATTGTATTTGGTTATATAGCAGGAGACTCCCAGGATCATAATTTGCACTTACTGTTACTGTTCAGGAGAATCCCTTTGTAGCATGGGTTTCCCGTTAAGGCAAAGACTCCTTTTCAGGAAGGCCTGGGTCACAGCCTTTGTGGACACTGCAGAAACTTAACATCACTTGGGAAGCTTTTCATACAACATGTATCACATACCTCAAAGAAATAGAAAAAATTAACCTGAGGAGTACAGGGGGCTACTGTTCAGGACATTTTACAGTTATACAAATGTAGATTATATTGCTACCTTATCCTGTAATTTATGGGATGAATATTGTAATTCATTGAATGTCACGACTTATCTTTTATTCATATAGTTACTATTCCATTACCAGAGAGGGAGGTTTGTCAAAGGTTAATTATTTGAAATTGCTCAGGCAAATTTATTTTGATTTGTACAGTTTTTTTGAATAATCAAAGGGCTATATATTCATACTGCCTTATGAGGATTCATTTTAAAAAAAATAATACTCCTTGATGATACAGTCAGATTAAACAAATGCTTTCATAAGGACCAAAAATGAATTTTCAATCCTAAATGTAAAGAAGCTAAAAAAAAAAATTGGCAATGGTTGTTTCTTCCCCTTCAGTTTTACTAAAACAAAAATTCCCTAGCAGTCTTAGGCTGCTGAATTATCCTTCCCTCCAGCAATCTATTTACAAGTAAAGAGCATCTTGCCACAATCTCAAGACCTGTGTCCCTGGGGCAAGGACTATTCATTTTAATTGCTTCCAAAGCACCTATCACAACAGGCTCTTGATTTGTGCTTCAGCCATGATAAAAAATAAGTAGTACCATAGTACTGAAGTACCTATGCTCAGAAGTTGCCCACTGCTCTGTACCTCTTGGTTCCTAGAGATGCTCAGCTGCTATCAATTCAGGCAGCCGTTTGCCATTCAGCTTCAAGCACCTAATGCAAGAGCACAGGTTCTGGAAGCGATCAGCAGATCCACCCGAAAATGAAGTGCTCTGAACACACAGAGCCAAATCCCAGCGCTGTGTAGCAGGAACACCTCCCTCCCTGCTGACCCACAAGAGGAGCCCTGACAGTAGCTGGAAAAATGCTTCTACTCATAGGCTGTGACATGGACTAACAAAACCGGAATGCCAACCCCTGGTAAAGTCTTTTAAACACAAAACTCATCTTTTCTCCTTTTGAAAAAAATGACTCACTCTATTTCTGTGTCTGTTTCCCTGTAAGCAAAGTGGGGATAATGATACTTACCCTGTAGGAGTGCTGGAAGTTTAAATCCAGGCACAATCAAGTGCTGTGAAAGCCTTAAATTGAAAGTGCAAAGCAGGTGCTGAGCACTGTACTAAAAAAATAATTACTATTCTTATTACTGATCTTCTGATGAGCCTGCTGGAGCTGTAATGGCAGGGAGGATGGTCCTCGAGGTTCAAGGGATCTTCATCTGGACCCTCTTCTGCACTTTATGTTGGTTTCTAACTGTTGTAACTGCTGCTGTTGAGACAGAAATGCTTCTTAGGAGGGTAGAGTGGCATAGCAAGGGAGACACAGCTGCTACATCAGCACAGCTGTGGACTGGAAGTCATGCTACACAGCAGGCCAGGAGCAAAGTATGAGGTACAGTGTGGATCAGACTCTTCTGACAGGGCTTCATTTTCAGAAGTTCTTATAACCAGGAGGCTATGGGAAACAGTCAGTACCTCTAAGGGCAGATTCAGACCCTGTGCTGCAGGGTAGTGCTGGATGAGACAGCAACAGAGTACTGCAACACCCCTGCTAGGCTCCGTCTAGCCCAGTCAGGCAATGCAGGGTGCAACACCTGCTAATTCAACCTCCCTTCCATGTCACACTGTAGGCAACAGAGCATGGAGGGGGGTGATTTGGGGCAACAGGGAAGGAAACAGATCCCATCACCCGCCTTGCCTTTAACACAGCTGCACCATGCTCCTGGAGATCGGTAGCAACCCCATCTGTGAGGCTCCCCATGGGGGAAGCACACAAGTTGTGGGTCTCGGCCACACGGTACCATCAGGACTTCAAAGCCAGCTTTCACTGGCTTCCTCCCAACTCACCACCACCTCCCCCACTACAGGCAAGGCTGCATTTGCATTCTGCCTGCCCTCAGACAATATTGTGCCTTATGGGCCCTCTGCCAGCATCTGTTGTGGCTTTAGCCAGAGAAGACAATGGTTTAAAAATCTACCTCAAGTTACCTTGAAGTCCGGTAGCTGAAAAATAAAGCAATGTCCTATTGTTCTACACTCCCACAACCCTTCATGTTTTCATAAAGCTCTTGGACAATATTGGGGGCGGGGGGGAAGGAAAAAAAACTCTGGGGAAACAGCTGATTAGATTCTGGCAAGGCGGACCAAACATCTGCTTCAAACAAAAGACATCTGCATATTTCACATTTATTTTTCATAATTTACAGAAGCAACCTGCCAAAATTTAGCAAGGGAGAATAAACTAGCACATAATTAGCTAAAGTTTGCTTGCTTTAGAAGTTATTAGCATGAAGCCCAGTAGCTCACCTGGGAGGACATCAAGGAATGTAGATAACTACAGTTTGATTTTGTAAATTCAATTTTCGATCTGGTGTGCCAGGCCAAAAAACAACGTTGCCATGCCAATTAACACAAGCCAGCAAATGTCCTGATGTCCCCATGTCATACACTGTACAGCTGTCTCAAAGGCATTGATAACACTGTTTATTAAATAAGGATCGATTAGACATTTTTTGCTCCAGTTTACGTGGTACAGCAGGCTGCAGGTTGGAGAGCAGAACAATACCTTTTTTTTTTAAATCAGGAGGTACACTATTTGCTGTGTGTACAGATGGTACAATGAGTGCCGGGGAAGCGGGCATGTGAATTTTTCAAGGCAGACAAAAAGCCTTCGTTAAAAATGCAGAAAAAAGATCCAGTAAGGTATATGTCCTCAGTGAGCTACACTTCCTCAATTGAATTTTGCATCTACTGGGTCATTAGTACATTTGATAGCTAATACACTTCCAATTTTAATAGAGTTAAGGGGAATGGCATGAAATCCTGAGGTTTTGAAATTCAGCTTTGAAATCAATAGGTGTTTCACTAAGTACACTCTCTAATTCAACATTTGGCCTGTAAGGGCAATAAACAGAACAGGCAGAACTTCAGGGTGGGAAATCCTGCCTTTGCTGCAAATGGGTGTGGAAAAACTCCTGTTAACTCTGACACAGGCAGGGTTATAACCTGGAGTTGAAGAAATAGGAAAGGGCTTTCTTACAAACCCCAAATTAAACCCAGGTTCATAAAAGCATCTGCAAATCTGGATGAACCAAGGTGGAGGTTTGCCCTTCTCTCTCTGAGGAAGGATTTACTGTTTCAGACAGAAACCATGGGAAACTCACTCACTTGGACTGAATTCTGCTCCACATTTCAGATTTATTTGAATCTGAATCTCACAGCAAAACTCAGGGAGTAAAAGCTTAACTGCCAAAAAAATTCTGTCAACCCCAAAGGAACACAAATTGCCAAATACAGCACAGTTCTAAAACACATTTCAAGACCCCTAATCTGGGCTTTATGGCTTGCACCTCTCCATAGTAAAACGAAGCCAAGACTCAGTCTGAACACCATGAACTCCGTGGGAGTGGCGGTGAATGTAGGAGAGAGTGAAATAACACCACTCAGAGCTGGGAGGGTTTAGTTCTAAGGTTTTGCATCTGAATGCTGAAAGATTTGGGCAAGAGCAGTCACAGGAAGACTAGAGTAGAAGCCTCTTTTTGTGCCAGATTGAAATATTCTCACCTAAACAGGGATTCAGAGCTCTGAATCATGGCCATCACTATCTTAAGACACCTTTTTTCCCCCCACGCAGACTTACTTCAATTGAGTCATAGAATTAAACCCACCTAATTTCACTATATAAATGACAATCTCTAATGTAACAATCTTTGTAATATTAAGTCATTCAGATTCAGGATTTGAACTGGTACTAAAGCTGGCTATTGCATAATTATAATAGCAATCTTATATGCCAAGCTTCCTTCTCCCTTGCTACCAACACATTTCAATATCATCATTTCCAAGTGAGGAAAGCTGAAACATATTGTAACAACATGAACCCCAGACACAAACTTCCCTCCTGGCAAAGGTAAGGACAGGACAGAGATCCCACTGCAGTGTCAGCAGTACCTACAACCCTTTTTTCATTCTTTTGCTTTTTTTAAAAAATAAATAAAAATCAAGAATGGTACAGTGAAACTAAGTGACTAAAAGCCTGTGTTGACCTACACTTAGTGCAGGATGCTCCTAATTAGAGATGGTAAAGTAAATATTCACTCATTTCAAACATGCACTTAGTTTCTGTTTGAAGACATTCCTAAACTGAGTGAATCAAGACTGCTGTTGTCATTCTGGGTGTATTAAAATAGGATTCCTACAGAACTGAACTGCTTCTTCTCGAGCTACTCTTTTAATTGAACATTTTGAAACAAAACAAATTCAAACAGTTAGAAGCTCTTTAAGGATATCAAACGGGTACTCAAAATCTTGCGATTTTTCATTTTGCAGTCAGAACACTGGAACACTGATCTATGTCAGCCAGTCTGTAACCAGGCTTGTATTTACATATTTTAGATGCCCTAAAAGTTTCACATTAAAAGTTTTATCCAGGTGTAGTCATTCTGAACAAGCCCCATCTAACTTGAAACGGCAACCACTGTATTGGTGCTACTGAACTTTTCTAGGAAGGATCTCTTCCTTCAAACTTGATTTATCTACTTACTGTATTTAAAATGTTCTTCAGTCACTTCATTTATCTGCATTTAGCCACTTCCAATCTGATCAACACAGAGTTCACCAGTTTCCACTGCCTTGCCTCATACATCCATCAGATGAGCTCCTGTTGCTTGTTCAAACTGGACAGGCTGTTCTACATTCCTGTCTGTGGGCCTAGTCTCAGGAAAGCACTGAACCACTTGCTTAACACACAGGTGGGGCTTTAATCCTCTGCAGAACGAGGATTTAGTTACACTGCCGAAATCACCACTTTGCACAAACATTTTTATGGTGTGGTCACCAGCAAGTGAACAGAGAAAAACTATTTCTCTTCTACAGACTCTGTATTTCTCAGAAAGCAACTTTTCCCAGGCCCTACCACTGAGGCTGCCTTGCTGCCCGCTCCTTACAGTCACTGCATCTCTGTCAGGATTATGACCTGCAGAAACACCAACAAGTAAAAATAACATTTTTTCCGCTGCTCTGGACATAATACAAGATGAACTGCAACAGATGAGGACAGTAGTAAGCAGACAATATTAAGCAGTAGTAAACGTGCACTGTCAGTGGATGGATCTGTTGCAATCTTGGTTGTGGCCTAACAGTATCTTGGAAAAAAAAGTAACTGTGTGCCTACGTGGGTCCTTTTCTTAACGTCACATTTGATCTCACTCACACATGAAATTTCATTCTCCTGCTTTGTCATTATTCAACTTGTTCGTTCCTTTTAATTACACATACGGTAATTTATCATATATATTTTGTTATGAAGATTTAATTAAATATATATTAATACAGTTTAATGATCTTGCCAGTGACCAAAATTCTCCTGTGGATTAAATAGAAAAGGAGGCATTGAACATAAATTTGTACAGTAAATAAACAAAACACAGACAGCCTTGTAAAGCAGGAAGAAAAACAAGGCCTACATGGCCAATCTATTTCAAGTATGTTACAAATGGGAAGCATTTACTATTTAAAAAACATTAATCATATACTCACTCCATTTATTTACTTATCCACGTTCTTCATGTAAATCTTTCTTTAAAGTGTGTAAACTCTTCAGAATTATAAACAAAAAGTGAAGTCACATTTGGTATTTCACCTGCTTACACTGTAATTACTCAACTTTGCTGAAAGCTGATAAATTAGAAGTTTTTCATTTTTATTTGCACCTTTTAGCTGGAAGGAATCTATTTCATATTTCAGTATAGAAGTATATGAGTTACCACTAGATGAGGTAAACTGCAAAGCTGCCTGTATGTATGCTCTGACCTCATGGAAACCATAGGTTTCCTTACATTTACAAAGCAAAAGACAACTAGCACTACACAAGAGTAGATACTCTGTATAGCTAGGTATCAAAATACTTGACAGGCTTGTAAATTCACATTCTAATACACCCTATGATAAGCTTTTGACCACATAAATCCTCAATCTTGAGTCACCATTCCATGTTTTATTTGTCTTGGGCGAATATTATGGATATGTACAAGGTCAGAGAAGAGCTACCATTGCTCAGTGCACTATAAGTAGGAACTAAGCAGGTTCTGCAATGCCTTGGCTATATGCCTTTTATTTTCCTTCTTCTGGAAGCTGATTTTAGCTTACTTTTTAATGTGAGATACGTTGCATAGCCCAGCAGTCTGCTGCTTTTCCTTAGTTTCATGAAGAAGTAGTTGAATAATATTTTTTTTTCCACCTTCACAAGAGTGGAGAAGCCCTGACACAAGCAGAGACCCTTGGATAGTAGCCAGAAAACACCTCTTGCAGTCTCATCCCCCTCACCCCTCTTCTCCCAGTGCTGTACTTGGACTAGGACTGGCCTCAAACCACCAGCCACCTTCTGCTTCCACCCCAGAAAAGCATGGCCCAGAAAGAATTTCCAAGGTATTTTGCTTGGTACCATGTGATGAGATGAGCATTCTCAACTGTTGGAGTTACCAGTGATGCACCCCCCCTTGCACACAGCGCTCTCAGTGATGCCACATCTGTCCTTCTCCAGGTCTCCAGGTCCTTTTTTTACTCTCCATTTGAAAGCAGAGAAGCCATTCATAAAAATTTGTTTCCCACTGTGAGGAAACACACTTTTATGAGCAATTAATGTTTGCTGCACTTACACAGACTTAAAAAGAAAGCCCCACACAAGTCCAACATTGTTTATTTTGTCCCCTCCCTGGAATTCTGATCAAAGCAAAGACCATTTTTCAACTCATGCAAGAACTGAAGCAATACATAGCTACAGCACACTCGGACTGCCCTTTCTGGTTGTCATCAGTGCTGCAAAGTCAGGTGAATAGCAGTGGTGATGCTACAGCCCTTCTCGCTTGTAGGCAGCAACAAAAGGGCAGACAAGCCCAGCAGTTAAGTTTGCTGATGACTGAATAGCTTTGTGGAGATAATCTACAAAGGTAGCTGTGGCTGAGCCAAACACACTGAAAAGCTGCATGTTATATATCCTTGAGGTCTTGTATGCCAGTCAGAGTTTGAGACTCCATGGATTATGCAGAGGACCTGGTTTTATACACCAACAGGTACCAAGCTTGGCAGCTAAGGATATAACAACACTCTGAATTGCCATACACATAAACCTCTCCCAAACTCCTTCAGCCAAACAGAGCCCAGCAACATACTTACAGATGTTCAAATGCCTATCGTAAGGCCCATGAAGATCCCCTGCAGCCTCTCGTCATCTCACACAGCAATAATTATTCTTTGCTTCTCCACAGTCTAAGGAGATGTTGAACATACTAAAAATGGCAAACATAGCTTTCCGGAGTTAGCACTGGTCATCTCGGAGCAGGGTCCTAGTCTGTCTTGCCAGCAACAATTGAAAAATTCAAGAAGTCAGGAAGATTGTAGCTTTCAAAGTTCTCTCTTCCAGCAAGGGCATTTAAGACCTAAAAGAGAGAAAAAAAAAATGTATTAATGATAACAAGATCCATGCTGATCATTTCTTGTGCTACACTAAGGACTATCCTTTGCACTTTCTCTCTGAAAGCAGTGGACTCAGTTGCCAAGATTATTGAAAAGGGCAGCCAGCTCTGGTTTGCAACAGCAGCTGTCTCTGTTGAGACGCATTCCTCTCAACACCACTCCAGCTGAAGCTGGAAGGTCAACTCCAGTTTAAGAAGAGGATGCAGGTACTGTGCTATGTTCTTTGGGAAATGCAGTGACCAAGGCTCAGATCCTCTGAAATCCTAACTCCTCCTGACTAGAGGATATGAGTGTTAAACGCATCTACATCTCACTCTATAAAAACAGCACCTCCAGGAGCAAAAGGCCTTCTCATGTTCTGCTCTGGTTCTGGTAAGGGTGTCATCTGTTCATAAATATTCCTTGGAGATTTGCTATGCAACCACTGATCTGAACTAAATCTGTTTGGACTACAGAATTTTCATCACAATATCACAAGCTGGTGTTGCAATATACACAGAGCTGAAACAAAGAGGATTTATTATTCTATTGAAAGATCTCTCTTGGCCAAACTTGAATAAAAGCATCACATATTGATACTTCTGTAAGATCATAAACTCGAATGAACACCAGCTGAAGAAGAGGACAATGGTAATGCCAGATGACAAACTGATATAGTCATCATATTCATCAACACCAACAGCAGCCGGTCACTTCCTCCCCTTTGCTGAATTAGTCATGAAGGATTGTTTTAATGATAACAAGAATGTGTTAAAAGCATGCGTCTCAGTGGCAGTTCAGAACGGGAAACTCTGAAGCCCACATCTGAGGAGGGGATGGTAAAAAAAGGAAAAAAAAGACTTGCTAGGAAGAACTAAAAAGAGGTGAAAAAAATCAAAGTATAACTGTGTGGTAAGGAAAAAAGTAGATTAAAGACTAAAAAGCAGGAACAAGTTTGACACTAAAAACATACTGCATTATTCAGACTTGTGGAAGAGTGTGTGAACAGAAGTGATGACAAAAGCTACAAAATTCAATATGATCACTTGAAGGGTGGGAGTTTTTGCAAGCAAACACACTACTTTACAGCAAAGGAGAGTCTCAAAACATTTGAAATAAACATTGAAATTTTACACATTGAGTTACAAGCTTGTTTATAGGCTTCACGTGGTCTTGTTTCTTTGTAATCCTGAGAAGTCAGACAGCTGCATTGTACACATGGCATTTCAAGTGACAGTGGCATTTTCAAAGGAGAAATCTGTTCAGCAATTTGGTACTTGGGTCTCTGTTTTGAGACAAAAGCATCCGTATCGATCTCATTTGGAGAGAAAAAAAAAATCATACCTAAAGCTTTAAGGACAAAGCCATTAAGAAAAGGAATGACTTTTTAATTTTGTTTTTAAATTACCACAGGTTGACTGGTTTATCTTTATCAGTTACTGTAAGCAGCTGCTTACATAATGTAAATTCAGGACATATACAGGAAAAGACTGTTCTTTTTTTTCAAGCATCCAAAGTACAGTCAAAAATAAAAGAACATGTGAAATAACTTCAATTAATTAAAAAGCTGAAATTTTCATGTTTGGAGATTTGAGTTTCTTTTTTAAAATTATCATAAGTTTGACTTCTCCCTGTTTCAAGCAACTTCCCAAGTAAAAGTATTGCATCAGCCACGCTAAAGCCCCTCTTGCTCCCAGCCATCCATCACCCCAGGAAGTGTGCATGTCTCGGGGCGAAGTGGGGGGGCACGTGTGGGGGTGTGTTATGAAGCAGCAGAAGAGGTCAAAGATGCTCCTGCACTTGGGTTTTCCCTGCTGTGTTTCCTTCACAGCTGCTCCTACCATGAATTTATGGTAGAGTGGGGAGCAAAAGTACATCCCCTGTGGAAAGGGTCTAATGCAGCTTGCTCTTGCAAAAGCCCCTCTAAAAGTCACCGCTGAAGCACCCACATGCATTTGCACTCCCTTTCCCTGCACCCTCCAAAATTAAGAAACTTGGGGCCTGATCCAAAGCCCACTGGAAGGGATCATCAACTGCAACAGGCTTCAGATCAACCTGAAAAAACAAAATGCTTTTATTCAGACAGAGAAGCATATTGATGTTTTCCTACATTTTTTTCAAGCCTCATTAAAGCCACAGGTGTGGGGAAAACTGTTACTAGAGCAGTAATAAAAATATGAAAGACTACTTCACCTATGGGCCTGGGATGGGGTTTTTTTGTTTGCTTTTTTAACCTAAATATTTGTTTTGGAAGCACTAGAAATACAGAGAAAGACAGGAAAAGAAGGATTACCTCATTACTGTCATGATCTCACTTTTTATCAGAGCCACTTAGTCTTCTGCAAGGCCTAGGGGCACTCAGGAGGACTGAAATACTTTAGTGAAGAATAAGTAAAAAAAGAAAACTACAAATGAATTATCTGTAGCTTGTACCAGTTCTTCCAAAGCTCATTTCATGTTTGGGCCTTTAAGTGAGGCTGCCCTTTGTTTGCAAAAGAAACCACTGCATGAGGTCCAAACAGAAGTCTGTCAGACCCGCCCTTGAGAGATTTTGTTTTGCTCCACAGCAGTGCTTTCAACCTTAAGTCACTGACCTCTCCCCCTGTAAAAATACTGTCTTGCAACCGGTGGTGACCCCTCAACTTTTACCTGAGTCTGGTCTAGCTCTGAAATACCCAGCCTGCTGTTGAAACGCTCTCGGAGAACTTGTGGCAGCAAGAGGTACACTTTTCCACAGAGGGGATTTCTCAGGAAAAGCCCCACTGCCAAAAGAGCCGTGGAAGTGGGTCAAGCTGAATATTGCTACACCTCTCTTTCTTTGTATTTTAGGGAACACCCACTGTCTGCCGAGACAGCCCTCTCCTGATCCACACCCATTTTTTTGTGATGGGCACCTCCTCCATCCTCTTAACTAAGATGATCTTGCGTGTTACACTAGAGAAGTGTTATGCTTGGTTAGGTACAACAGCCGCTCTGCTGTGTAGAAGCTAAGGATTTCAGAAACAAAGGTTGAGAAGTCGATGTTATTTCCCTTGCAGGTGATGGAAATAAAAGTGCTTTCTGTGGCCTGGTTTAATTTCATGTCAGCCACGCAAATCTTTCAATAACAGAAGCCAAAACAAATTTTCTAAGAGCACTAATCAAAAGTCCATCAAGGTTCATATAAAGACTGACTTCAGTAAGCTTTGGACTAGGCCACAGATAAATGCAGAACTTGCAAAGAATAAAGACAAACTTTAGTGCAGGCCAGACCTATTAAGAGAAACTTGTAAACCCCAGTATTTTGCAGGATTACTTCCTTTGACTCTTTCAGGACTACACACTTCTCTTAGGAAATAATATCCTCATACAGTACCGTATTGTGGAGCCTGTGAGTTTCACCAAGCGGTTCTAGTGTCACCCAAACCACTCCTCCACCATGGGGGAAAGGAAACGAAGGTTCAGTCTCTTACACAGCAAACTGCCAGAAGAGCAAGCAGAAAAAGGTATTCAGTGAAATAGGATTAGACTGAAATGATTACAACTTTCACCATTCTCCGTCCTCCTCTATGTGATACTCTAGGTCCCTCAGACTGCGTCACAACAACATAACCTTTAAATTAAGTGGGGTAGAGCAAATATATAATAAAATGAAAAAGTGCAGGCTGTCAGTTTTGATAATTTCTGGAAGATTTATTTAAACTTATCTGGACACAAGAGTCACCTTTCCAATTACTCCCTCAAAGCCTTACATTTGTGTTCTGCCTTACAAGATGTTTAAGCACATTTGCACTATTAGCCTGAGTGCTCAAGACCGATCAGGGAAGAGAGGTTTTAAGATGATCATATACTCTAACTTGACATTTTATTTCTTCACCAATATTAACTTGGTGCCCTAAGTCCATTTCATTTTTCTTATACAGTGACTAGGCAGACAGTAGAGCTGTTTACAGGTAGATTTGTGAGGTCTTTCTGAGCAATACATCTCCCATCACACAGACTGGAGCAGTATTGCAACATAGTATTTGAGGGAAGTGTACCTTGACTTCAGTAAGGCCTTTGACACTGTTTCCCACAGCATTCTCCTGGCGAAACTGACTGCTCGTGGCTTGGATGGGCACACTCTTTGCTGGGTAAAAAACTGGCTGGATGGCCAGGCCCAAAGAGTTGTGGTGAACGGAGTTAAATCCAGTGGGCAGCCAGTCACAAGTGGTGTCCCCCAGGGCTCGGTTTTGGGGCCACTCCTGTTTAACATCTTTATTGATGATCTAGACAAGAGGATCGAGTGCACCCTCAGTAAGTTTGCAGATGACACCAAGTTGGGTGGGAGTGTTGATCTGCTTGAGGGTAGGGAGGCTCTGCAGAGAGACCTGGACAGGCTGGAGCGATGGGCTGAGGCCAACTGTAGGAGTTTCAATAAGGCCAAATGCCGGGTGCTGCACTTCGGCCACAAAAACCCCCAGCAGCGCTACAGGCTTGGGGAGGAGTGGCTGGAGAGCTGCCAGTCAGAGAGGGACCTGGGGGTGTTGATTGACAGCCGGCTGAACAGGAGCCAGCAGTGTGCCCAGGTGGCCAAGAAAGCCAATGGTATCTTGGCTTGTATCAGCAATAGCGTGGCCAGCAGGGACAGGGAAGGGATCTTACCCCTGTACTGGGCACTGGTGAGGCCACACCTCGATGACTGGGTTCAGTTTTGGGCCCCTCACTACAAAAAGGCCATTGAATGACTCGAGCGTGTCCAGAGAAGGGCAACGAAGCTGGTGCAGGGTCTGGAGCACAGGTCTGATGGGGAGCGGCTGAGGGAACTGGGGGGGTTTAGTCTGGAGAAGAGGAGGCTGGGGGGAGACCTCATCACCCTCTACAACTACCTGAAAGGAGGGTGCAGAGAGCTGGGGATGAGTCTCTTGAACCAAGGAACAAGCAATAGGACAAGAGGGAATGGCCTCAAGTTGGGCCAGGGAAGGTTTAGACTGGATATTAGGAAGCATTTCTTTACAGAACGGGTTGTGAGGCGTTGGAATGGGCTGCCCAGGGAGGTGGTGGAGTCCCCATCCCTGGAGGTGTTTAAGAGTAGAGTCAACATAGCGCTGAAGGATCTGGTGTAGTTGGGAACTGTAGATGTTAGGTTAATGGTTGGACTGGATGATCTTCAAGGTCTTTTCCAACATAGACAATTCTGTGATTCTGTATTGTAGTGCTCCAGGGCCAGGTTTACGCAGTTATTTTGGCACCTAGATACTTTTGCAAAGACAGTCCAAAATGGTTAATGACGGAGAAGAATTCATTCTCAGCATTCATCTCAAAACTGCAAGACAGAATTTGCCAGCTCCTAACAGAATGAACTTCCGTAGTGTAACAAGAAGGTTTCTACATTATTTTGATCTCTAAATAGACTGATAGAAAACAGGTATTTTTATCCAAAAATTGTTTTTCTACTTCTGATTTTTAAGAGAGTCTCATACCCCTGAATACATATCTGCATGTAAACACACTGCAAACTCAATAATGTAAAACATACTTAAACATCTCTTCACTTCTACTGGATGAGGGAACATGTAACTTCATGATCATTTTTGATCCCACTGAAACCACTTTGCTATTTGTTTCAGTGGGAGGGGTAACTCTCCCCTTCAGTGGAGGTCTCTGGTCACAATTTTTCCCCACTCCCGCTTCCCCTAAGGAAATATTAATCTACTGGCATGCCGTAAATGCACCTTTACATTTATAACGAAAACGTAAATGATTCAAGGCAATAGCAGAATCTTGTGTGTTCTGGCAAAGCACTGATTTTCATCAGGGAGACAATTTGGCTCAAGTCTAGAATACAGTCTATTCTTTGGCACTAGGGATTTGCAACATCTTTGTGAAAATGCAAACATAGGATACCTGCCTAGAATGGCCCAAGAAACATTTACCTTACCAATAAAAACAGAGGCCCACTTAACTATTTCCCCTAAAGGGCAGGTATTCATCTAATCACATCTGGAATCCTTTCCAACTTGGTTCCTGCAGCTAATGCTACTCTGTCATGATCTGATGGTTTAATCCTAGTTATTAAACTGCTTATTCTAGTTAATAATAAAAAAATGTGGACAAATGCCTGCCTGTCAGTGCACCAACCTCAGAGCAAACGCTGTGAAGTGGGCCCCCTGCTTTCTCTAAGCAAACAGGGAACACCATTTGGAATTCAGAGATTCAAAGAAAAGCTGCCAGATCTAATGAAAATATTGGCAAATTTACCAGGGTGGGGTTTTTTAATCCCTAGACAACAAAAAAAACAAAAACACAACAACAAACCCCAGCCTTTGCAAATCTAGTTTTTCCTACTACACACAAAGAAGTTCTTTTCCATGGTCTCAGCAGACAAAATATAACACATACATAATGCATACATAATGTCTGAGCCAGCTGTGATATACTTTCACTCAAAATGTTTTTAACAAAAAACGATTTGTTAACAGATGCATCAAGTTCTTCATGATTTTACAGGGAAAAAAGAAAACAAAACCCACAATTCCAAGTCTTCATTTCCCAATGTTTCATTAAAACCAAATATTTTTTAGATCCAAACGATAAAACTTTGCCAGCAGCCTCTGCTGACTAATAAGCCATTTTCTGTTGAAAACACAATATTGATGTGAAAATCGCCAACTAGCTTTTTAAAAAAAAATATATTTATATAGCTATAAATAAAACAGACATACCAGATAGACAACACACCACATGTGAAAACAAACTGAACTCAGTATAGCAAGAGGTTTCCATTTCCATCAGTGCAAACTTGAACCTTGTCCACACATTCCACAGCATGGGACTGGATGGATTTGTCAAAATCCAACTGCACAGCCCAAAAGTAATCCGTAGCACGATTCATTCCCTGCCGAGCCATATGCACGTGCGCTAGTTTGGTCACACAAGAAGATAACCTCTAAAAATCACTGACTTCAAATAAAGTCTGAAATGTTAATTGCAGGGTTCAGACTTTCGCTTTCTGGCCCAACATACAATTCTTATTTCAGACTTCAAGGCTGAGGCCATCACTTCATTACTCACTGTCCTGTTTCAAATATGTTTCCCTTCATAGTTTGTTCCTCCAATTCATCCGTCACAAACAGGCATGGAAAAGGCTAAGGCACTTCTTAGGAGGAAGAGAACTTCCACTACTGCTTGGAGGCTCCACTCCAGACACTTTGACAGTATCTCAGATCTCAATTTCCTCATCATGCCAGTCACTTTAGACACAAGACATGGAAACTAGAGTCAGAGCACTGCTATGAAAAAAAATAGGCTAATTTCCATCCAACATAAGATATTTTCTTCTCAGCAAAAATTGCTAAATTTCCACCTGTTCCACTATTAATTATTGTTAATGAAGGGAGATGCCAACTAAGAACAGGAGCTTTATTCTTTCTGCTGCAGAGGTTTCATTTCTAAATATGAGACCAGAAGAACATCTTAGAGCTCACTTTTCTGAAGGGCTTTGGTTTTCTTAACTCTAAAGTAGTAGTACTGGATTTTAAATTACAATAACTACTGTCAAGATAATTGTAAGAGGCTGTCTATTGATAGACAAAACTCTCTCCCTTCCTCTCAAACAGCACATCTAATTGTACATCCCACATCTCAGAGGATGTAGAGATGTGAAAGACATCTCAGAGGCCAGGAATCTCCTCCTAGAAAACACATTTTTGGACATTCCCTTCAGTAACTCAAGTGCATTCCTGCAAGAGGAATGCATCCTCATCCCTATCTCAGGAGCCCTGCTAGCTAATCCTTTTGGCCCCTAAGCAGTCAGCATATAGAGGCCTCTGCAGTGTCAGGAGTGCAGCACTACACGTCAGTGCTGCTGCTGTTAAAAGGACTGAGGAAAGTCACAGCAGTAACAGGATTTTACAGTTTTGATCCTCAGTTAAAGACAGCAAGGATCACAGTCGAGTGTTCCCACCCTACAGGGCGACCCTCCTTCTGCCACCATTCCTGGTCCCCACCTTCATCCCAGCTGGAGGGCTCAGGTTGCCTTGGCTCCGTTTGTTTGGCTGGGCTAGTTTCCTGCCATTTTAGCGCAAGCACCCAAGCTGAAGCAAGAGAAACAGCAGGAACACATGGCCAGGAAGTATCAGCAGGCTATTAGATCAGCTCATCCATCTTGTGGTACCTCATCTGTAACTGCCTAAATTAGAAATACAGTCTCCTTAGTCCCATACATAATCAAGAGAGAGACTCAGAGTGTGATTCAAAATGCACAGGGTTAGTCCTTTCACAGGAGGTTTCAGAGTGGAAGCTTCAGCCTTCCCCAGAAGAAGCCTGCAGAGATTAACCTCTAAATTTAGGAGCGTAGATCAAGGCAGAATGATTAGTCCCCAAAGAAAACCATTCTTGAGCTGAATCATCCACTGCTACTGAGATTTACCCAAAGCAGGCAAAATGAAATCAATGCCTAAAAAAACCACATCAGGGAACCTCAGGGCAGGAATGACAAAGGCATCCATAAGCTTCACGCAGGGTAGTGACATCCTGGCAGCCATCTGGCAGGAGAGGACTCAAGTCCCTCAGACCTGCTAATACCTATTTCCAGCAGCATTTACTCAGAGGCAGCCACTGCTCGTTCAGCTCCTGGGGCTTCATGGATTGCCTCACCTCCAGTGGGGCCAGGAAACAAGAATTTGAATTCAAAGTGCATTTTCAGGTAACACATCAGATCTCCTGCTGTTAGAATAAGGCACAAAAGGGAAAGGTATGGATTAGTCTGAGACGCACCCTGACACAGCTGCCAGGCCTCTCTGCATTTCAGCTAGATTAGTTCTCCTTCTTTGTTGCTGTTAACAATGAACATGAAGAATGAGTCATTTGACCACCTCTGAAGGATATGGTACTGGATCTGAGGAATTCTACGCATTGACTGAGAAGGGGGATATTGATGCTTCCCCCCGCACCGCCCCGTGCTCATCTCAGCAACGTGTGTGCAGGTCGCAACAGAATGGCCAGGTCTGAAACACCATATTAAAGCCAAATACAACATCCAGAAGACCTTGACCTTGTTCCAAGTCTCAGCCATTTGAGTCAATGGTAAGACTCCTGCTGGGGTCAGTGATTTGTGCTAATAATCCTCAGTCCTTTTTGGCAATCGCCACCCAAGTCACTGCTCAAATCAGAAGAGGACCAAATGCTGCCATGCAGTCCAAGCCACAGTTTGAGACACACTACAAATTATGTTTTATTTACTCTTCTAGGAAGAAATACAAAGAATTAGGGTGTGATGGAAGTGGTTTACTGACAAGCTTGAAGTGAGCATCTTATGAACAGCTAAGCTTCTGCTGAGTAATACTGACATCACGCAAAGTGACTTACTATAAAAACCTTTAGACTACACCATACTACTGTTTCAAAAGCAGTGGCAGCTATTTGACAGATGCTCAGAGGTTCAGAATTTCAGAAGTAGACCTAAAAAAGGCAGATTAATGAGCAGATGATGGTGAGGTAGTAAAGTTGCACACTAAATGAAACTTAGCAGATGGTTCTGCAACTATAAAAATCTCCAGATTCCTAGATTAGATAGACAGAAAGGACACTTCCTTTATTTTCTTGAATTATTTCTGTTTTTTCCTTATGACTTTGGCAGTATTGCTGCTATCTTCTTTTTAAATAGTGCAACTTTCCAAATTTATTTTCCCTTCTGCTTTAAGCATAATGGATCTCATCGGACAAACTTTCTACTCTATCAACATGAAGGAAAACATTAGGGCGCACATTCGGAGCTGCATATGCACAGCCCCATGTTTCCTAGGAAACAAGCGATTGCTCATCTCTGTGCCGAAATAAATTGATGCATCAGCTTCAGCTTCCTACAAACATTAGTATTTTGATTCCGGACAGAATCCCAAACACCCTCAGCACACTATCAGTTGTGATCATCATAATTCTGCTTCTGCTGCTTATCAGCTTTTGAGAAGCTAGCAAGACCATACCGCTCGTTTGAGCTGTTAAAGATAAACTCTGATTACGCAGTGGCGGTGCAGACCTGAGGACAGGCAATCAGAGACACCATCGGTGCTCTCTGCCCAGGGAGCCAGCAGAGCCATATGCATCCCTGGGTGCTCATGTGCAGCCATCTGGGGAGGAAGGAAATTAGTGCCTCCCACCGCAGCACCTTCTGTTGGCTGCACAGAGATGAACAGGAGTCAGAAAACAGGAATTTTGGCTTTGGATTATCTTTGACTGACCAACTTCAAGTTTAAGAGAGTAATTCTGACACAAACTGATGCTCCCTCGGGTATTCCCACATTCATACAAAAGAGTCTGGATTTCTTTCTTCCTCTTTGATTACCTCCAGGAGTTTCCTCCCTTAACTTTATTTACTTTCATGTTTTTATGGGATTATTTCTTTCTTAAAACCATATTCCAGAGTGGACACTGATGTATTTCTAACTAATATTTTACTTCAGACAATTCCAATATTGATTTAACACTGTGTTCCTGGAATCTGACTCTTCATAGCAGAGTTACTGCAACATTAAGCTAAACACTCGTGACAATTTGACCCTCAAAGCCAATACCACAGTAAATAGAACTCCAGCTGATTCCACAGGAAGGGCTATTAAGGAATATATAGGCACGTTTCAGATGTTCTGCAATTTCAGTCTGTCAGTAGCACATACATTAGAAACTCAGCTATCAAAATCTAAATTTTCTGAAAACTCCCTGTCATCTGAAAGATGGTCGTGTCCCCTGACATCTATTAATTGCACTGAAAATTTCCTCATTATTCAAAATGTCGATTATATGAACTTATTCAATGTCTCCCCTGACATTTGGATAATCGAGGTTGTATTGCATATGGGCCATTCTTGCAAATCTTTGAAGACAATTGACTACCCTCAAGAGTAAAGGTTTGCAAGATCAAGCCATATAACACATACGAAAAACATTCATCAAAAATAACTTCAAAATAATTTGTTGTATATGATCAAGTGTTAGTATCAATAAAAGGACATCATGGTAATAATGCCTGAGTGTATAGCATAGGTCTTTGCTAATACAGCATTACTAATACTTGATATTGATCAGCCAGCCGATCTGAAATCTCTTAAGCAACTCAACTGCTTTTGAGAATGGTAGTATAAGTTTCACAAAAGGCTACTTTGCAGAAATATGATAGTTTAAAATCTACTACTACTTCTTCCCTTTAACTCTTTTGCATGAGTTGCTCCACTTCGTCATTGCAAATACTTCAAATTCTGGATAAAGGCAAACTCATTAAAATAAAGAAAAAAAAAAGGGAGAAAAAACCCAATATGAGTTTCTAGGACAAAATAAAACAAAGTTTGGAAGCTCAAGAAATTAATGCAATTTTGCTGTCAAGTGAAGTAAGCTACATCACCCCTTCTGTCTACCCAATTTTGGGAGGGGGAAAAAAATGTTTGCATGCAGTGTCAGCAAAAGTAGTAGAACTTCTGCTCAACCATTCACGCCAACAACATTGCTTCTTTAATAAACAGTTGTGCGCGCAGGGATAGGTGCTTAATTCTGATGCATCCTGGACCTAAGCCAACTTCTGTACAAATTGTACTCATGGCAACCTACTGGATGGGAATCTACAGCACAAACTTCCTTCTTGTCATTTCTTCTAACAGCTAAAGACATTGCAGATTTTTTTTTCTTTATACGTTGATGATTATACTCTGACCTTACAGCACTGAGGAACACCATAAATATACTTTACAGAAACTTTTAACATCCTGTGTATGTCTAAGGAAAGAAATAAACTATTATTTTGCAGAATACCGATTTCTTCTTTCTTCAGCTGGGTAAAAAAATCCAGTCTTGACCCCACAAATAACAACTCCTACGGCATGAGCAGCATTACAGAGCTGTAAACACTAGCCAGCCTTCACTGTGGAACAGTCCCTAGTTTAACTTCCAAGCTTTGCTTGTTCTTTAGCTACACAGCGCAACTACTGCAGTCTAAGTCTATGGAGAAAAGAAGATGCTTTTACTTGTGTCCTACAGGTCCTCTAGGTTTGGGTCTATCCCCCTTAGATCTTACACCACATTTTGGCCCAGCTGAAATTTCTTGAGGAAGTTAACAACTGGACACAGGAGGTCATAAATAAAACTTGAGAGCACCTTACGTTTACACTGAATACTGTACATGGACCTAAAGGTATTGTGTCAGGCACATAAATAAATGCAAAGACTAGTATCCTTTGCTGACAAAAACATAAATGAATATTAGTGACAGAGACATTTTATCTTCCTCTTGGGTTTTTTCACCCCATGTGTGCTGCATATTAGGCTCCATTAGACAAGTTAACAGGCCCGTATTTCTAAACGGCAGCACTGTACGACCTACAAAAACCATGCTGAAGGATGCAGGGAGGCAAGCATCATTGGGGTTAATCTTGAAAAACCAATATATTAGAAGTCCTCAAATGCTGTTATTTTCCATCTGTTGCAAATTCAGAAAATTTGCAAGAGGCATCTTTTCAACTTAATATTATTATTTGCTAAATGCACATTACTGGTGGTGCCCATCTAGGGATAAGTTTAAACCATGGCACTCCGACATGATAATTTATTCCAGCAGCAAAGAAAAAAGAAAAAAATTGCACTCTGTTCTCTAAGCATTATACACTTTGCTTTAGGGCATAAGCCATACATTGAGCTCCCCAGCAGGAGGCTGTGCAGTAGCTATACTTAACTGGGTGGTATTCTGCCCTCTGCTATGGGTATCCAAATCCCCTGCTGGAGGGGAGCGAGGCTAGGGGGACAGGGGGAGGAAATCAAGATTCAAAGCCAAAATACCTCCCTAACTGACAGGGAGGGATTCAGAGCCTGCAGTCCTACGCCTCTCAACTCACTTTATTCCTAAGGTACCTCCCTTTACTATGATAAGGGGAGAAATGATACCAAGGAAAGACTGCTCATCTATCAATGCACAAGATGGGAATGTCCTCTGTTCACCCCTGCGGTGTCTCTTGGCCACAGATGACTCGCACAGGCATAGGACAACTCCTCCTCAAAACTGCTCCCCAGGCAACACAGCCTGTCCCCCCTAGGACATCTCCACACCGGAAAGAAACCACTGTGGTTTTACTAAGTGCCACCTTGCACCAAAAAGCATCCGAGTTTTCTTCCCCACAAGCTTCACTTAAAATCACTATGTAACATACAGAACAGCCTGTGTTTCCCATGTAATCAGGGGTGGCAGGCATTGTTTGTTTTCTAAACAGGTGTCATGAGGGAAATTGGAAATTTTATTCCCACTACGCTCTTCTCCTCAAAAAAAAAAACCATAGCAAGATTGTACAGGTCAGAGAGAAACATCTGATTACTGCAGTCAGTATCAGCACCTTCTCAAAGTTCAAAGAGAGAGCTTTCTACAACTGTACCCACTTTGCTCTCTCTGTTAATCATTACCTCACTTTTTAGCCAGAAGAAGCATCAGAGATGTGCACAGCAGCCTAATCGCTCTCATGTATCCTGACAGTGGTACATTTAAATGTCACTTGTCAGCATCTGAATGACAACACTTGCTTTGCACACTAGTAACAGGTGACTAACTCAGGCTCCAATGCAAACCCAGTATTTACACAGCCAGTAGTCAAGCCAGATGGAAATATATACAAGACACGAGTCGATCAGCACAGACCCTTGCTGAGAACATGGCTACCAACATCCTGCATTAAACCCACTCCCTATCTGCAGCATCAAAATTTTCAGCCCACACACTTATCCAAGATCAGATGAACTCGTAACGACTAGAAAGACAATTAATAAATGAGATAAGATCTTCCTTTGGGAAGAACATTAGATTGCTCCATTAAGATTATTGCAGCTGCATAATGTTAATAAAGGCATATCACTTTGCTAATGGGACCATCACTTCCAGAAGATTCCTTCACTCTCATATAAACTTTATATCAATGCAGCCAATTTAAGTTCGTTTACCGGATCATACAGTGCCAGACATCTCACTGCAAAGCCTCTTCTGCCTCCATATTTTGCAGTCACACCTCTAATTGCATTTTTACTTCTGTCCACAATCTTAACTGCGACATGAACGGTATTTCCTGTCAAAATTGATCTATTCCTTTATATTTGGGGAATTTCTTAAACCAGCCGGATTCTGAATGAATTTCTCCAGGAAGGAGAACTGCATTTTGTTGAATTTTCAGACAGACTGGTTCCCACCATCCCCCAATCCTTCCCTTCCCCCCTCAATGCAATTTAGGTCACTTGAATACAGGCATCTTCAAGTCATAGGTGCAACCAGGGTATCGCACATAAGTGACCTACAAAGAGGTCTGGTGGGGACTGAGCTGAAAATCAGAATCTTAAGGGATTTAAAGAAACATCATCTAATAAACATCATCCTTTCTTCTGACTCCAAAATGATCACATTAAAAGAAGCCAAAGTGCACAGCTTCTTGGCTGCATGCGAAGCCATTGCTTTATTAATTTATGACTGCACAATAGCAAGATGGTAAATAACATGCAAAACTAACACACAGTCAAGGAGGAAAAGATCTTCTGCTACGAAAAGGCAACAAAGAAGTTCAAACGTACAGAAGGAGCCTGAGTTATCACCAACATATTTTTCTGGTGCAGAGGCTTGTAATTCACCCCAGAAACAGTCACCTCCCATAAATTTCAGGTTTACAGGCAGATCTCAGAGGAACCTGGAGTAGAATAAGATTCACCCCATGGAAATCTGCTGACAGACGGCGGGGTTGCAGCCCAGCCTCCTGCCACACATCCCTTAGGCACCAGGGTAAGTTACTGATCATTGCTCCTCACCTCTGTGCTTAGACTTGACACTTAATGCATATTTTTGTGGAGATTAACAACTGCACACTATCCCACCTTTAAGCCTCCTATACATATATATATTAGCTTCTAAAACAACTGGTATGAACCCTGCATCTACCATTTCTTCAGGAAGGAGAGGTTCAACTGAAGCATCTTCCACTAAGCATGGAGAGAGAAACCCAGGCTACAGGAGGTGAGAGCTGAAGTGAGACACTGGGAAAAAAAGGCTGTATGCATGTGACTAATGGGAGCTACATTTTAGTATCCTTACATGCAGTTCTTAAAGGAGGAGGCATTTTTGGTTTGAAAGCAAAAGATTCTTTCAATCACTGCATAAAGCATAGTGGTCAATACACTGAGACTAGAGAGAATTACTGGGCACCCAGAAACACAGGAAACATTGGAAGGACTGCAATCAAAGGCAGTAATGAATTTGAAACAAAAAATAAAATCAGATGCATTGCATGAAAAAGTCTTTAGCATTTCTAAAGTTGTTACATCAAAGAGCCCCGCAGTTCTTACTGGAGCCAACTACACAATTCCGATCCAAAAATGTATGACTGAGTGTTAGTCATGCACAACAAAATAATTTTGAGACTTTTAAAAAAAATAAACACAAAAATTTAATTTAAGAGAATAAGATACAGGACGTAGAAAGGACCCCCTGAGTCACTAACTCTATCCCCTAACTACCACACCTTGAATTGCAAAATTCAGGGAAGACAACACCCATCTTCAACAAGCAGGCTGGTAGCACCGTTTTTTGACCCTCTTCCCTCAAGAGCTATTCCTTGATTACCAACAAATATTTGAGAAATCATGAGGGAGCAGAGCTCCATTACACACTCACCTCCTGAAGGTGCTCTTTGCTCTCCTCCACTTAAGATTTGAGTTGACCTTGAGGTAGGTCAGGAAGATCAGTCCCTGACCAGACAAGATCTCAGGACTAGTAGTCCTTCCCCAGGTTTTGTAGCTTAGCCCGATGTCTGATTGGCCTCTGCAGCTCCACCCTCCAGAGGAAGCAGCCCCACAGGTGAGCCCTGAGAGCTCTCCTGGCCACATGAAAGGGCTCTTCTTGGCTTTAGCATGAGGATGCCTCAAACAGGGCTCCTCAGAGGTTTCCTCTTTTTGCACAGAGCACACGCTGTGGTGTGTCTGCTTACAGAGGCAAAGTGCTGCTCTTCTACCTGTTCTGTGCCCTCTGCACCAACTGCCTTAGACCTGGAAGTTTTCAAGTGCTTAATCAGAAGAACCCAACCCAGGACTGATTTTGGTATGCATGATTTTCATAGGTCTAAACTATATTTATATTGCAAGCTGGATTCCTCTGGCTCAGCCTTAGCCACCAACCTGAGGTGCTTCTTTTCTAAACCTCAAAGTCGGTGATGAAGAACAAACACCTGCAGAGCATGGCTGAACATACCTTCTGGCACAGCTGCCCTCAGGAGGAAGGGTCTCTCTTATCATTGACAGAAGAGGCTGCCAAGAGCAAGCGGACTCCTGGCTTAAGCACCTCAGCTAGGTGCTTAATTTTGATGTGAGATAAAGCCAGCCCATTGCTACAAGGCACTTTTTAGGAAGTTTGACCTTCTCCCAAAAATTGGCAAGCATCTAACCTCTGGCTGTGATGCCCATTAGAAAGCAGAACCTTTTTCACCAGAGAAACAAGCCCTACCCCTCCATACTCTGCCAAACGAAACCTCTGAAAATTTGTTTCTCCCCTTAAACAAGGGCGTTTTTTCACTCAGTAGCTGTCAGACCCTCTGGCTCTCTGATATAGTGATTTTTTTTCTCACTGTATTCAGGACTGAGAAGCTTGGTGAGGTAGAAGCCTGCACGACATTATACAGTGATTACAACACGTAAAATAAATTAAATAATTTCTTTCTTACTTTCTACCCTATACATGAGCAATCGGGTTTTCTTTAGCAACAATAGCTTTTTGCCATAACCCCAGGGGCAGGAACCTAAACCATATGTACATAAAAAAGGTAACCTCAAGTTTCCTCTTCATAACTCTGATGTGGAATACCACAGGCACATTTAGTCAATTGTCCTTCAAACGTCTTCTGTACGTTTGGCTTTTTTCCCCTTTATGCTTGAGAAGACCTCAGAGGCTCAGCTTCGGGGAATGTAGTAGAGTTAGATTCCTGTTCATTTCCGTTAGCTGAATTTATGTTGTAGGCTTCTGTTGGGAAATGTCATATTGTTTCATGATCTTAGTTTCATGTGCAGTGGAAGTACTCGCACTAGCTCTATTTCCTTCCTAGGAAACCACATTTCTTTGGATGGCTATCACCCAAAACACCTGGCAGTAAATCCAGAGAACTAGGTAAATTGCAAGGTTAATTATGAATGGGGTGGTGATGATGTTTTCATCCTCCTCTTCATCATACTGTTTTCTCTGGCAAGACGTATCACATTGACAGTATGCACTGGGAAGAAATCAGTCCACATCAGAGGAGTGAACCCAGAGACATGAGAATCCCACACTACGCCACTTCATACACGTAATGTTGGAAGGTTTTCTCCTCAAGCTGAAAGCACAGCATCTAGAGAGACTCTCCGCTGCTCTAGGAGACTTACCAAGAGAAACATACTATAAAAGCATGTTGCTGAGGTGAGTAGGTGTTAGTCCAAGCCTTGTAAGTTAAAAGCAACATCTCATAATCTCTGCTAAATGTAATGGGTAGTCGAAGTAATGAAGCTAACCCAGGCGTAATGATTAATCTTAGTGTGAGTCGTGACCCTGGCAGCTGCATTCTGAACCAGCTGCAATCTATATAATGCATTCCCAGGAAGACCAGACAACAAGGAGTTGTATTAGCACACAGTGCAGATGGTATGAATGCGTGTACCAGCAGACTCAAGCCTAGCCAAGGAGAGCAAAGGTCTTCGTTTACTAATATTCTTAAAAGGATAGCAATTTGTCTAATATATTTATTACGCTTATCATAATCAAAGAGCTTGATTTCTGGAATTAATCCTTTTATTGCTAACAAAAAATATTACCATGAAAAAAGGTTGCTAGAGTGGACGCAGTCTCTGAGCAATGCATAGGATTAGCCATCAGCAATACATTTTTTCCTCCTCCTCCTCCCCCTACACAGTGTCAGGGTCACATAAAGTCAAAACACTAAATATAGGACAACATCAGTGGAAAGCAAAGCAAGCTTAGCTGGCCACAATGGAAACCCAACAGAGGGCCCCTTGCAAGGTAAACCCATCAAAACAGCATGATTAGGCTAAAACAACAACAAGAGGCTTGTTAAATCAACAGAGTGTTTGTGCCTTAACACAGCTCTGTATTTATGAGATTTTTCTGGAGACATGAATAGGTTATTGCAGGAAGGGAAACCAGGGCAGGCAGATTAGGAGCGCTTGCTGGGCCCTTTGGGAAAGACCCATAGGTCTGAAAGGGGTGGATTTTCACTTCAGGAAAGGCAATGCCCCATCCAAAGCAAGGAAACAAAAGTGTTTACCTAAATGGGAGCTATCTGGACTGACAAGCCTCATAATGTCTCCTGGCAAGTGCAGGAGAGATGGAACCAGCTTCCTCAGCCTGGGAAAGATCTCCTTTTTCCTGGAGAGCTCTGTTGTCACTCAGCTCCTGACTTCTTCGATCTGTCACACACTTTGAACAGAGCCACTGCTCTAGGCTTTCACTGTCTATGCCAGTTTCTTCTTCGCTTTAGAGCTGTCAGTTCAAAAGGAAAAGAGCCTGGCAGTAAGCTGGACTTTTCAAAGGTTATCCTCTATCTATTTTTGGTCATGCTCTGAATCCTCTATAAACAGCCACTGCTTACTGAGAAGAGGCAACTGTACCCATATGGTAAGTTTTGCAGTGCTCCGTACCTGGAGTTTATGCTGCAGGAATGGTGAGATGGCTGATGGGACTACGGATATAAAGGTCTTAAGTACTTCAGTGGCAAAGTGGCCAGAGAAGTAGAAACAGTATTACAGCATTTTGGTATTCAGCCTGCTTGTTGGCACAGTGCAGAGCAGCAGTCTAACACGCCAGTACATGCCTGTAGACTGAACAGAGCAGAAGGTTTAATTTTAGGTCTAATGGCTGCTGACAATGAGATCCTTTTGATCCCATCATTTGCTTCACTTTAAAATATAGTTTGCAACGTACTTGACATACAGTTTCAAACCAAAACCCAGCTCCGGATTTCTAATCTATTCTATCATTTCCTCCTAAGTTGCCTGTCACTGCAGCAGCTGAACACCAGCCACGCTCATATTGAAAAGTTCAGGTCTACTTCTGACCTGCATTGCCGTTCAGAATCTGTATGGCAAGTGAGACCAACCGGGAATGGTGCCATAAAATTTCATTTGCTGAAGAGGCTTTTTTCTAAATTAAACTAGTTAGAACTAAGCTGATTCACAGGAGCACAGTGCATTTTTTAAAACTGCACTTCTATGGATCTAAGCAATTCTCCCGTTGCTTGAAAAACATACACCTATCAATTAAGGCCTGTCCTAATGCACAGTACCTCTTCAGTTATGCTGCAGTGAGCAGCTGTCAATATAGGGTACCTTGATCATCCAAATAAAATTAAAGCATCTTCAACAGTCATCAAATACAGAGACTGGAGATACTGGTGCAGCAGAACTTGCAAGAGAAAACCAATGAAATGTCTTTATTCCCGCAGGCTGGTTTTGGCCCAGCTGGGGACAGTGCTTTTGCTGGGTTAGGCAGTAGACTGTGCAGGTGATGAGCCTGGTGCTTTTCCACCAGGGCTTATGGGGGAAAAAAACAGTCGTCAGTAACCTTGAAAATAGAGATAAAATAAGTTCTTTACACTGAATGTTCCCCACATTATTCTAGGCAACCTTCTGGAGTCTCTCCATCCTTAGCCCACTGTAAAACAAATACCAGCACTGCTTTATACTCTGTATGTTCCTGGGCACTTGCCAGAGGAATAACATGAATTCCTGTATTACTCTGTCCTGGATGACAAATATTTGCTGCACCCCACTGTCCCCCAGGAATGAATGTCCCAGCAACTCCTGGACCCAAACACAGGGCCCAGAGCAAAAGGGGAGAGATACAGAAAAGTGAGTAAGGTCTGAGCCATGCTAGTTTAAATCTTTCACATTCCCACAGTTTCTGGGGAGTAAATGGGTCAGGAGCTCACCAAGCTACAGACTCTGACCCCACAGAAAGCTCTTCACTGGGAAACCTGATCCTCTCCACACAGCAGATAGCCATAAATAGGCTCCTTTCCTCCCAAGTCTCTTGCAGGTTTTAATGACTTACAGGGGGCCCTGATCTTGGTTTTGGTCTCCACCACAACAAAAACAACAAAGGCAGCCCCTAGAAGAGATGGCACAAATGAAGGCACAAGATAAACCAGCACACACCTACATGAGCTCAGTGTTGTTCATTTGTAGTATGCTCACCCCCCCGTCCCCCATAACAGCAGATTATTATTCACCTACAGTAACATCTGTTCCTTTGCCACAGTCTCACCGGTGTCAGAGCTGTGCTGGAGCAACTCCTATATCCCCTTCCAGGAAAATCTCCAGTGAGACACAGTATTATAATGCCCTGACCACTGAGAGTTGTATACACCAGATGGATACTACCAACCTGAGCACTTTAAGCACATACACCCTACAAATTAAAGCAATCAGTCAGCCTCAAAGAGGAGTAAGAAATATCAGATTTTTTTTTTCTGCCAAAAATTCAGCTTCACAATAAAAGCTTCAATGCCACACTTTCAAAAGGCAAAATTGTTTAACTCTGTTAAGACCAGTAATTTTCATTTGATTTTTTCTTGCTTTG